>NC_057806.1:328578216-328641377 GCF_018294505.1 Triticum aestivum | reverse complement strand
GTCCGTCTCGCCTCGAAATCCGCGCTGTTTTTTTTATTATTTTTTTTTTTTTTTGAAAAAAACCGTTCGGTTTTTTCGTCGGTTTTTTTAGTTTCGATTTTTTTTAAATAGATCAGTTTTTCCGATTTATTTAAATAGCGAGCGTTCGTCCGTTCGTTCGTTCTAGCGAACGTTCGTCATTTTTCTTTTTCTCGGATTAAATCCGTGATTTTTCTGATCGCGATTTCTGATCCGATTTTCGTTTTAGTATAACTTTTCGCTCGTTTATTGGAATCAGGCGATTCAAGCGCCTGGAGTTTTGTCTCGAAACCCTCTATCCGTTTAACCAACTTAAACAAGTTTTTGCTACTGTAAAAATTGCCTTAGATCCAGATTAGTAGAACGAAGTTGTTTTCTTTTGCCGTTTGACTTTCGTTGCTTCGTTCAATTTAATTCTTTTTGCAAACCGGAGTTCTTAAGTTGAACCTTCTGGTTATATCTCTTATTTGACTTTTACCTGTGCATTAGATGAGTACTTATTGTATGCTTGTTTGTTTGTCTGCGATAGAATACCCGGAGTGCGCCGCCTATTACTTCGAATCTCTAGGTTTCGCGGATCATCAATAAGGCAAGTAACACTTTGATCATACCTCCTACTACCCAGTTTTATTGCATTAGATCAATCCTCACACATTGCATGATTAGGATCTAATTAAACCGTGGGTTTGGGGAGTAATTGAGGTAGAACCTATTGCCTGTTTATTATCAAACCTTTGGGAGTTACTTCTACGTTTGCTTACTGTGCCAAGCTATGCTATTAGACGTGGATTTGGTGAGTGATATCCATGACAGATGTGAGTATTGTTAATTAATGGTTTATCTAAGGTGGCAACTTAAACACACATCTGGGTGGATTGAGGTACCTGGGTATTCTAGGATTGCCTGTTTCTTTTTGGACCGCCACCCAGGCTCAAAGGGATCATGAGATTATTCATACTAGAAACTTCCGTGTGCAGCCACAAGCCATTATGGGCTCTGGCATAGTTGATTAAGTCGTGCGAACTCTTACAGGGTAGAATAGCAGATGTAGGGGAAAGTAGGTGTAACGTTCTATCCATCGTAAGGTGCTAGCGCTTCTGAAAGACTATGTCTCGGTCATCCGTCTTCTCAAACACCATGTAGTGCAAGAAACCAAACAGAGGCGATCGAGTCTTGTGGGGAAAAGTGCGCAAACCTCTGCAGAGTATAATAAACTAATCATGATTAGCCGTGTCCCTGGTTATGGACATCTTGAGTATCTAGTACCTGGATTATCATGTGAATCTCAACATGTTACTCTAAATTAATTTTGTTGGGTTTTTGATAATGATGATGTTTAATTGGGATTGAGGATGCTGTCAACCATTCTCAATGTTTAACAACTACCATGATAGTTAAATAAATTTATTCCTTTGTAGTAGGGAAAAATTGGCTTGACGCAAAACTGTAACCATAGAGCTTTCCACTAGCCAAATATGCATATAGTATAGTTGTTTCATTCCATTATTCTCTATGTGTTACTTTGCCAGCATATTCCATGTGCTGACCCGTTTCGGGCTGCAACGTTAATGTTGCAGACTTTTCAGACAATGACTAAGGAGTTTTTAGGTCGTGGTTCTATACTCAGTGATGTCGTTGGAGTTGATGGACTCACTTATCTTCCAAGCCTTCCGATGTTATCGATATTAGATGGCCTTAAGACATATTTATTGTAATAAGTTCTCTATTGAGACACTCGTTGTAATAAGTGTGTGATTGCTACTCTGTTATAAATCCTCCGAGTACTGTGTGGTGTCAGCATTACTGATCCAGGGATGACACCGGAGCACAGAGATCAGACTGTTTGAGGTCTAGTCGCTACATTCAAACAATTAGCCTATAAGAAGATACACTTGTAAGGCACATACATAAATACAAGTTGAATATGTGGTCTGATCAAATACATATAGCCTACCTGATACTTTGGATCAGACCGGTGTTTAACGAGGGCTGCCTATTCTTCATCTGTAATATATTCCACTGGAGATGTTTGGGCGATTTCATTGTTAGCCTTGCCTTCAAAGTGAGATTTTCTAAGGCGGTACAGATATTCAGACTGAAAAACATGAGTGCATGCTTTTTTAATTGCATCATCTTTCAAATCCAACTTGAACCTCATCTGTTGAAAAAAGAATGTGAGTCTTATTAGGAGGAAGCTACTCCCTCCATTTGGAATTACTTGTCGCACAAACGGATGGATCTAGACGTATTTTAGTTCTAGATACATCCATTTCCAAGACAAGTAATTCCGAACGGAGGGAGTAGAAAGTATGGGAGAGAGCAAGACAATATTACTAATTGCGATGAATAACATTACTTATGGATAAATGGTCAAGGAAGGTATTAAAGTGGGTATTGTCTTTCTCATTCCTGTACTGGATCCATGTTGGGAGGATATGTGCATGACACCTAACGACAACGGCTGCCTCTGATACTAACTTGACTGACTTTGTAGCATCACGTGGCCTTTTTAAACCTGCCTCAAAATGGATCTCCATTATTCCTCCTTTAGATTTTGTTAATCTGTCAAGCATTATCCCTGATGTCTGTTTTTTCTTGCGCTGTGGTGCTAGTTGAACAACGGATATGGAAAGTGTTAGTGTACATCAAACTGTGAGAGTACATATAAAGGAGCATGCAACTGCAACTTGACTCGGTCAGGTACCGTCTTGGTGTGGATACTCATGAGGTTCATCCGATCTTGCCAAGTCCTGTTGTGTCAGCAGTGCTTCAGAAGTAGTGTTAGGTGTGAAGGCAACTTGGGAACTGGCCAGTTCTGGAGCAAATGAACGAGTAACTTGTTGAGGTGCTGGTATAGTTGAAGCGGATGCTGCAGCTGGTGGAACAGGTGATACTGAGTTTGTAGATTTAGCTGGTGGACTTGGACCTTCTACTACACTATAAGTACCAGCAGAATCTGGACGGCAGATCCTTTTTCGTTTCTCCCGACGAGTAACACCACTCCCTACTATATTATTTTTCTTGCTCTTTTTTGACTTTGCCATGTCAAGCTGTACCCACAACACAAAAGAATAAAATCGCTCTTCAGAACTCATTGATGCATGATACAGACAAGCAATACTTTGATGTAAGACAACCGTATGAGGATGGAATATGTAAGAAAAACATGATGGCATGACATATTCACAGCTATGATGTGTAAACTAAGCAGAAGGATTTTCAAGAAAATAGAAGTAATGCAAGCTAGACACCATATGAAAGATGCAACCAATATTACTCTGCCAAGTTAAAAGTGTCTTGTCATAAGTGGCAATTCGAAAAATTAGAAGCAGTACAACATAGAAATCAATGCAAGATGCAACCACTATCAAACTGGCATGTTAAAAGCGTCCAATCATGAGTGATTGATGCGGGATACACAACAACAGTACTTTGATGTAAGAACATGGTATGATAGATAGATGTAGTGTATTCTAGACACAGAACGCCATGTCATATGCACATGCATAACGTATAAACTCAGCAGGTGCAATTTAATAAAAATAGAAGAAATACAGGCTAGACAACATATGCAACATGAAACCAATTATCACACTGTCAACTTAGATCAAGCACCTGCGATGGTGGAGTACGGGAGATCAACTCATCATGTAGACTTGGGACTTCAACTTCATTAGCAGTAGCAGTGGCAAATCTAGAGAGTCTCTGTTTGCATCGGTGCGGAGGACCACCAACATCCCCTAACTTACTCTTTTCCTTCCTATTTTCTGATATTGCCTTATGAAGTCAAAACCACAAGAAGATGAATAAAATTAGCTCTGCATAACTGGTTGATGCATGATACAGACGAATACTACTTTGATGTAAGGCAAGCACAAGATAGGAGGATGGAATATATACAAAAAAAGACGGTGTTTCATATTCACAGTACGATAGGAGGATGAAATATGTATGAAAAAACAGTAAGTGGAAGGCATTTCAACAAAAATAGAAGAAATGAAAGCTAGGCACCATATGAACATGCAACCAATGTCACTCTATCAGGTAAAGAGTGTCTCGTCGTAAGTGTCATTTCAAGAAATTAGAAGCAGTGCAAGCTAGAAGACAATGCAAGATGCAACCTACATCACAGTCCCAAGTTAAATGTGTCTTATGGGTAAGTGATCTTTGCAGGTATAAGTTGTAAGCTACGCAAATGCAATTCAACTTAATCAGGAGCAATACAAACTAGACATCATACGGAAAACGGAACCACATATAACAGTTCCAAGTTAGAGAAAGCACATGTGATGGTGGAGTAGGGGAGATGTACTCAGTACACGTATGTTCTAGAAACAGGAACACGTGTCATATTCACGCGCATTATGTGTAAAGTAAGCAGATGCAATTCGACAAAGTTAGAAGCAATACAAGCTAGACAGCATACGCAACATGCAACCACATATAATAGTGCCAAATTAGAGCAAGCACCTGTGATGGTGGAGTAGGGGAGATGTGCTCATCATCTACACAACTATGTTGATTGTCCAGCCTTGTGTAGTCTTGCGAATCTTGTTGGGAGGATGGCGGAGTAGAATCTATAGAGACCCCCTGTTTGAGTTGCTCCGAAGGACCACCATCATCCACTTCCGGACTAATTTCCTTCGGCTGTAATGATTTTGCATTGTGAAGTCAAACCGATAAGAAAAAGGAATAAAATTCGCTCTTCAGAACTCATTCATGCATGATACTGACGAACACTACTCGGATGAAAGGAAAACACAGGATGCGAGGATGGAATATGTATGAAAAACAGGATGGCGTGACATATTCACACCTATGCTGTGGTAACTAAGCAGAAGGCATTTCAACAAATTAGAAGCACTGCAAGCTAGACACCATATGAAAGATGCAACCAATATCACTCTGCCAAGTTCAAACTGTATGGCGTTTCAACAAATTAGAAGCAGTACATGCTAGAAATCATATGCAAGACACAACTAATATCACAGTGGCGACTTAAAGGTGCCTTATCATAAGTGACTGATGCGGGATATGCAAGAACAGTAGTCTGATGTAAGAACATCGTGTGATCAGATATAGTATGTTCTAGAAACAGGAACATATGTTATATTCACAAGCATTATGTGTAAAGTAAGCAGATGCAATTCAACAAAGTTAGAAGCAATAGTACAAGCTAGACATCATACGCAACATGCAACCACATATAATAGTGCCAAGTTAGAGCAAGCGCCTGTGATGGTGGAGTAGGGGAGATGTGCTCATCATCTACACAACTACGTTGACTGTCTAGCCTTGGCGTTGTCTTGTGAATCTTGTTGGGAGGATGGCGGAGTAGAATCTATAGAGAACCTCCATTTCAGTTGCTCGGAAGGACCACCATCATCCAATGCCTTGCCAATTTCCTTCAGCTTTATTGATTTTGCATTGTGAGGTCAAACCGACAAGAAAAAGGAATATAATTCGCTCTTCAGAACTCATTCATGCATGATACTGACGAACACTACTCTGATGAAAGTCAAAGTCATGATACGAGGATGGAATATGTATGAAAAAATGGACGGCTTGACATATTCACACCTATGGTGTGGTAACTAAGCAGAAGGCACTTCAACAAATTAGAAGCACTACAAACTAGACACCATATGAAAGGTGCAATCAATATCACTCTGCCAAGTTAAAACTATCTCGTCATAGGTGGCATTCATCAAACTAGACGCAATACATGCTAGAAATCATATTCAAGACGCAAACCAATATCACACTGCCAATTTAAAGGTGTCCCATCATAAGTGACTGATGCAGGATACACAAGAAGAGTAGTTTCATGTAAGAACATGGTGTGATAGACAGATATAGTATGTACCAAAAACAGGAAAGCGTGTCATATTCACACATATCATGTGTAAGCTAAGTACATGCAGTTTACACTAATTAGGAGCAATACAAGCTAGACACCATATGCAACATGCAACCAGATATCACACTGCCAAGTTAGAGCAAGCACCTTGGATGGTGGAGTAGGGGAGCAGAGACTTGGACCTTGTAATGCACTATCAGTACAAGGAGAATCGATACAGATGCTCCGTTTACATTGCTGCAGAGGACCACCATCATCGCCTTCCTTACTATTTTCCTCCCTCTTTCTTGATTTTGCCTTGTCAAGTCAAACCCACAAGAAAAAGGAATAAAATTTGCTCTTCAGAATTCATTGATGCATGATACTGACGAACACTACTTTCATGTAAGGCAACCGCATGATAGGAGGATGGAATATGTATGAAAAACAGGACGGCGTGACATATTGACATGTATGATGTATAAAGTGTAAATTAAGCACAAGGTGCTTGAACTTGTTAGAATCAATGCAAGCTAGAAACCATATGAAAGATGAAACCAATATCACTCTGCCAAATTAAAAGGTTGCCCTAACAAATGTATTTGACCAAATTAGAAGTAATACATGGCAACAGGCTAGAAATAATATGCAATATGCAACGAATAAAGGTGACTCATCGTAAGTGATTGATGCAGGATACAGAAGAGATGTAGTTTCATGTAAGAACAAGGTTAACACATAGATGTAGTGTGTACCAAAAATAGGAAGGCATGTCATATTCACAGGTATAATGTGTAAACTAAGCAGATGCAATTTACCCTAATTAGAAGCATTACAAGCTAGACACCGTATGCAACATGCAACCACATATCACACTGCGAAGTTAGAGCAAGCACCTGTGATGGTGATGTGGGGGAATTGCGGTCATCAACTAGAGATATACGTTGACTATCTTCATTTAGCTTTGCTATTTCTTGAGAATCATGTGGGGAGGATGAAACTGCACTCTTTAAACGAGTATGGCGTCTCACAGTAACCCACTGGGGTGACTGTCTCATCATAAGTGATTGACGAGGGATACAAAAGAGTTTAGTTTGATGTACGGACATGCTTAATAGACATATGTAGTATGTATCAAAAACATGAAGGCATGTCATTATCAAAGGTATAATGTGTAAAGTAAGCAGATGCAATTTAACCAAATTGGAAGCAATACAAGCTAGACACCATATGCAACATGCAACCACATTTGATAGCACGAAGTTAAAGCAAGCACCTGGGATGGTTGTGTGTGGCAATTGAGATCATCAACTGCAGAGCTACGTTTACTGTCTCCAACTTCTGACACTGCACCCTTTAGAGCACTGAAACGCTTAGTGCTTATCTTCGAATTACACTGGAGTGACTTCTGTCTTTTCTTTTCTGCATTCATCAACACTGCGTCAGAGTCTGAAATACCCATGCATAAAAAAACAATAGTGTGAGTATGGGTGAAGTGTGTGCACAATTAGTACAGTGTAAAGGTAGCAGATAGCAGGTCGGTGAAAAATAAATGATGGGAGACATATGATAGCTCTACAACATGCATGGCACACTAAATTACTACAGGATTCTATGAAAATAACGGTCGACTGAAAACAAATAGGTCAGTCCATTTTTTTGCACCGTCCAATGTACAAAGAACGGGCAGATCACCTTCATCTACCTCCAGCCAGTCAGTGTTGACAATCTTCCTCGAAACGCCAGCGACCACCGGCCTAGTCCCCTGCCTGCGCCCTCCCCTCGACCTCACCGCACCGCTGTGCTTGGCACCGCCCCCCGACCATTCATTCAAGCCCCGCCGGCCTCCATATCGGGCGCTAGCAGCTCCTGCGCCCCACACCCCTATGATAGACACCGATGTGCCGCTTCCCCGGCGAACAGGAGGACTAGGTGCTCCGCGCACCTAAACGGGTGCTGCTTCTTTTAATTGTGGTTCGACTGACCCTGAATTGAAATCCAGGCGGGCTACTGACCTCTAGCAAAGGTGAAATAGTAAAGGGAGGAAACCTTATGCATTTAGTATCATGAAGAAGATGCAGTAAGAAGCGCTCAACTAGTTTCTTTCATGGGATGAATACGGTGTGAGAAGAGACGTAAGGTTTGCACGAATAAGGGAAGAGGAGTACCTCTTTCTGCTGGCAGTGTTGTGTCCTCCTTCTGTTTTTCCAATGATGTTCTTGTGGTTCGCTGGAAACGAGAAGTTATGGAGGACGGTGGAGGCTTGGACGAACCCATGGCCAAGTTGTCGAGTGTCGTGCGGTGGCCGTCTGTCGGCGGTGGGGAACCAGATCCAAGATGGCGAACGACGGCATAGAGTGAACAACTCCGATGCGGTGGACAGTTGCAACAGTGGAGCGGCAACAGTGAGGTGTAGGACGGCGTGGTCGGAGTGGATCTGGTACAACGCACATCGGCGTCGGCGTCATGGAGGCAGCTCTACCTCGGCTTCAGCTGCTAAGTCCTTGAGGGCGTTGCAGTTGCGGTTGCGTTGGACGACGACATCGGCGTACCGGCTCCGGCGTGATGGAGGAGGGCGGCGGTGGATTGGGCGCTATGGGGTGGAGGACGGAAGAGGCTAGGGTTTCACGGCTGGTGGAGAGGGTATTTTGGTGCCCACGGAGTATGAATGGGGAAACGGAGGGAGGCGGGGAACTAAGGGGGAACAATGTTTCGGTTTGCGACGCGCTTGTTTGAAATTTGGGGAAAGTTACAAACTTTGCCCCCATCTAAAATTTCGAACATATTGCGGGTTGGGGGTAGGACAATAATCTCAGGTGTCCCAAATGTGGGCGGGATAGATTTCGGCCGAGCGCATGGATGTTTAGGCACCAACGGCGTATGAATGCTTCTCGGAGGCGGTTGAGACTGGTGTCTTGGTGAAGTTACAAACCTACCCTGGTTTAGACCTTTGGACATCGAGCCGATAGGCTACACGGGCCAGAGTCAGGATAGTAATTTCCTACCACCAAACATTAGTCTCGCACGGTTTCGGGTGACCAGAGGCCTATTTGGCGCTTCGTTCACTATTTGGGAGCAGAAGCATTAACGCTTTCAGTTCTCTTGAATTGAACTTTCAGGATTTGTCAAACTTCACAAATCTTTACTCTTGAAAATCCTAAAGCTACGATTATTTTGGAATGGAGGGGGTACATTTGAATATACATTGTACACGAGTATATATTAAATAATATGCAACTTACCTCAGTTCATGCATGGTTCCAGATATAATCTCCTTGGTTGCAAAAAAGAAGAAGTTAGACATGTGTATGAATATATATAGCATGTTCAAACGCACAACAAACATTGATGCCCCCTTTTACATCTGATTTACAAATTCCATTATCTCGGGTTCAAATAGATGAATGCACTTCCTATGAATTCGAATCTTCGAAACCCCCTTTATGTTGAATTCGACATGTATTCTATTTCGTAGCTAGCAATTTGGAATGTATCCATGCAAGTGACAAATGTATAAAGTGCTTCACAGTAACAACATGGAGTGCACTAATTAATGTTTATATATGAATTGCAAAAGCATCCATTGCCTGTATTTCAAACCGCTCTCACTCTATGGATCGATAATATGAAATAAACACATGCACATGCTAGAATTCAATAGAGTATGGGTGTCTGATAGACCGATTTTCGTCCATACGCAATTTGCAAAATTCATGATCTCATCCAAAAATAATAATGCCATTTATATTTTAATTTAATGCGTAGAACCGCCTTTTACACGTAGATGCACTATGCCTCAGCCCGTTCTTATAAACACGCTATATATCTCTCTATCTACCGCATAAGTGCACACACTTTATATGCATCGACATTTCTCTTTCACACATGCTCACAATCTCTCTCGAGGTGTCGAGGAGTCTCACGCACATGCTGTCTCTGCATCTCTCTCTCTGTCTCTCTGACTACTATGTACCACTCTTTTCACTAATCTCAGTTGGAAAACACTATTTCTCTGACATGCATATATACACATGCACGGTCTATACTAGCCCTCTATACGCACATATATGTGCCTACGTGTCTCCCGCACGCACATTATCTTTAGGCCTCTCTCGCACACATTGCCCCCCCCAGACACACCTCTCTCTTAGACTACCCACAGTGGGAGTAACATTGGTAGTAACATCACACATATCTAGGTTAAATAGATGATGCTACATGTAATAAATGAAGAAAGAGATGAAAGTGGTAACATAGCTAGTTACTACTAGTATGAGTAACATCACACATATCAAGGCAAGATGTGTCTATAACCTAATAAATGAAGTGCTCTATGTTACCACACATATGTTACTTCCCACTATAGAGGTAGTAACATAGACTAGTAACATGGGCATGTTACTAGTCTATATTACTACCCATTGTGGCTAGTCTTAGTAGTTGGCAGATATGGTTCCATCATATCATTCAGTAGGATATCCCTGACTGTTAGGTTGGATGGTAATACGAGGCAAAGTTTTACCCTAGTTCGGACCCTTGCAGTTGAGGAAAAAGCCTACTCCTGGTACTGTATATTAGTGATAGGGGTGTGTACAAAGTACATGTGAATATCAGGCATTGTGCATGTGTGTATACTATCGATGAACTAGCCCCCAAGCTTTTATAACATACTGGGGGCCTAGGGTTACAAATCATATATAGTCAGCTTATCACCAGTGGGGACAGAGTCCTCAGCGACTCTGGTAGCTAGCTTCGTGTTGTACGCCGAGTCCTCCACATGGGTCTTCATATAACACGTCTCCGTCCAACCTATGTGGCCTAGGATGGAACCGACCCATGAGTCCTCATGTTGACCCACCACAACTAGAAATGATGTGCCCACCACACCATACACGCAATCGGCCACTAAGAAAATAAGCATATACAATAGTACAATGTTATACATGAAAGTTAATTGCATGGTGCATCCAAAAATATTTGTTATGCATTGTGAATGTTTATATATTCTCCAAAAATATTAGTCACGGGAAAGAGAAACGAAGGGCATATCTCTCCTTGTCTCCACCAGACACCCCCTCTTTCTACACCACTTTCACATACGCATACAAACTATCTCTTGGCCCTCTAAAAGTATGCATGCACACGACACATTCACGCGTGACGGTCACTGTATTTCAAGCTAAAGCACTATACGGTCACTGGACTTCAGAATATGCTCATTACGGTCACCGCATACATTCTCGTGGTGATCATACGGTATCTAGCTCACGATACGTCTCCGTATTTCTTGATGACACTGATGGACTTTGCATTCGATGCGTGCTCCGTATTTTGTTGACGACACTTATGGTCATTGTATTTGAAGCGAAAGCACGATATGGTCACTGTACTTCAGAATAAGCTCATCACAGTCACCACATACATTTTGTCGTGCTAACCAACATGTGGTTCGATGATTAGGAGGACAGTGGTTTCTCGAGCCCACCAGGGTTAAAGTCTCGGTGCTCGCATTTCTCCTGGGTTAATTTCAGTATTTTCCGGCGTTGTGCGTTCAGTGGGAGGAGACGTTCTACTCAACTACGAGGCACCTATGGTGACTTCGTAAAATCTCAAGATCATATGATGGCTCACTCTCTCGAAGGTGCTCATAGGGGTAGGGTCTGTGTGTGCGCGCTTATAGCGGTGAGTGCTTGCGCATATATATGAGCCCTGACGTCTGTACCATGTTAAAAATACATGTCATGATTATACAGTCGCTGGCTCACCCGTACAACTCCGTATTTTGTTGATGACACAATCAATTGACTAGTCAAAAGTTCCACGTGGCGCAACTAGTGTTGCACCATCGGGATGCATAACCGTGGGGCCCACATGTCAGCCCGTATATGAAGGAAAGAAATGGTAGTTTGAGTCTGTACTGTGTTAATAAAATACATTTTAGGGTGATCATACGGTCACTGGCTCACCATACAGCTCCGTAATTTGTTGATGACACGATCAATTGACCAGTCAAATGGTCCACATTCAGCAGCGCACATTACCATAGGGCCCACCCGTCAGCGCGTATATGAAGGACAAAATTGGTAATAAATTAGTGGTCGGTGGGTACTCGAAGTCGCGAGACCTTTGGTTGGCAGTCGTCGGCGGTGGGGGAGCGTTGATTGGGCGGTGGGGTGGGGATCGCCGGAGAAAAAGCTCGGTGTGTGTGGGGGGGCTAGAGGGATGGCCGGTGCGGCGGCGGACCGGCGGTGGGGGTGGTTTCGGGGCGGGCGGGGCGGCGCGGGCCGGCCGCGGGCGGTGAGGGCCGGTGGTTCAGCCGGTGGTGGCTGGTGCCTCACGGCGGTGGAGTTTGATGATAAACTTCAGGGCCTTGATTTCGTATCCAACGGCTAGAAAATCTAATGACCAGAGATGAAAAAGTCAGTCGACTGACGTGTAGCCTCACCCCGCACGTACAGATGCATGCACGCAAGACACGCACGCATGCAAGCGTGCAACACTAACATGTACAGATAACAAACACACACACACATGCAGGCATGCAACACTGACACGTACACATGCACTCACGAACACACACACGTATGCACACATGCATGCAACACTGAAACGTACCCTTGCACGCACGCAACACTCGCATGCCTACATGCACACATCACACGACGCAAGACACACGCTCAACCTATATGTGCATGCACCCTTTGTTAAGGACATGGATTGTTACGGGTATTAATCAATCTTATCTGTGATAAGCAGAACATTGATGTTTGCAGCGGTCTTTATGAATCACAATGTATCAAATGGGCTATCAACATAGTAGGCTTATCTACATGAAAAGGATGACGTCACACTCAACGAACAATCAACGGTTTATGAAATGCCCGCTTCTAACCGCCCTGGCCCACCAAAGGTTCCTCTGTTGTGCGCTGCCTGCGTTGGGTCACTGACATGCAGGCCATGTACCCAAAGAGCCCACACATCAGTGGAAGAATGACGCGGTGTCCTACGTCAGAGTCGAGGGTGCCACTCGCTGCACTCCCGGCTGAACATGCCTCCTTGCCCCATTCAAACACCTCCGTGAAACCCGCCCGTGTGGAAGCCAAGAAACCCACTCTGGACACACGTTCGGCATTAAACGCAACACCGGCCAAGCTCCTCCCATGCGCCATCTATTTAATCTCCTATTTAAATGAGGCCAAACGCCGGCCAAGAATCGCACACCTTCGCCGCTCCCCTATCTCCTCCTTCACCATTTTGTCCACTCTTACAATGGCTTACGAAGAGTAGTTATTCCGCACAAGCCATTTGTCTAGGTTTGTATCTCTCACACACACCCACGTAAGTGGGGGACATGCACGAAGAGAAGAGGTGCACACACGGTGCACATACTCCCGTCTCTTTCCCAACCACACCCGGGCGGGTACACGGTGGAGCTCATTTCTGTACGAAAAGGCAGCCCACGTGGTAATTTGACCGTGTACTGGTTGTCCACTTGGTGGAGGGAGGATCGTCTACCATGGGTGAACAAACAAATTGCGACTTGACTCATTATGTTAAAGAAGAGGCAAACCATGTGGGGCCTACCTTAGAGGCAAGGCTCTATACACTGGAGTACTTTTGATGTGTCCCTTCAACTCGTAGAACAAGGAGAAGCTTGCTTAGTACGCCATCTCCCCCGCCCACGGGCGCGGTGGCTCGCGGATGAGGTGAAGCTTGCTTACTAGTAGTAGTACTGTACGCCTTACTCCCGCTCCCTCGCCCACGCGCGCGGTGGCTCGCAGGACGAGGAGAAAATTTTACTACTCCCTCCATTCACTCCTCGTCCCTACTACCTTGGTTAGAGAGATTATCATATTGTTTGGAATATATATGTCCTTTAGTACTCCCTCCATTTACTTATACAATGCCACTATAAAAAATACATTTTGCACCTATACAAGGCCACAAATAGTAATCGAGAAAAAAGTTACTACTCCCTCCTTTCCAGTTTATAGCTCAATTTCAAAATCTCTCCAACCAAGGTAGACGGTGAGTGGTCGAATTAATTTCGTACTCCTAGTTTGCACAAGTAATTAGTACGCTCGTTTTTCTCAAGAAGTTATGTTTACCGATGCATTAATTAGAACGAATGCATGAATGACCACTAAATTTCCATGAACTTCTACATGCATTGGTGAGTTTTCTCTTGACACTGCTTGCATCGGGTGATCTAACGCACCTCGAAATCAACATGTGATGGTACTACTACTAGTAGTAGAACTGAGACTTATAAAATGTAAAAACAAATGTTTTTTAGATGAGCCCTATAAACCCTAGTGGGTACGTACTCCGTAAAATCAGATTTTCCCAAAACTAAGTCGCTCAACCTTTATTTGCTTGTTTCCCTTCCTGCCTCATTGCCTCGAACAGACTATGCCAAACTCCCCTGCCTGCCGCGCGGGAAAAGACCCACCCTCGCCTTTTTTAGTCCGGGTTTGTATCTATGGATCGCGTGAAGCAGCAAAAACCCAAGCCGTGTCTTGTACTCCTCCGTCAACGCTTGCTTTCATGAATTCTGTACTTCATGTCGCCAACATGTGGGACATATAGCAACCGGGTCGACGTGTCAAGCACCAAATAACAGTGCAGAACAGCAAGGGGGACAGTGGTACTGCCCCAGTAGTAGTAGTAGTAATGAGCAATGAGACGCCAAATCACAATGCCGCACCTTCCTAGACGGACGAAGCAACCATTATTTCACACTTTGGTTCGCCATCATCTCAAACCACGTAGTATTGCTTCTGCCTCAAGAGGGACACGCGCATCACCTTGGTACATCATGACATGTGGGACCACATGACATGCCATGCTCCCCCGCTGACCGCTCGGTAAAATCACCTCATTTTTACTACTATACTTCCTCCGTATCGGTTTACATGGCATGCACGTCGTTCTAGGTTGAGAATTTAACTGGCTATATATGTGATGAACAGTATATGTTTAGAAACTACATCCGCTTAATAATCCAATGATATACTTTTTGTGACATAGTAACTCATATTTAGTTAGTCAAATGGATGGCCTAGAACTATGTGCACGCCCTATAAACCGAGACGCCTAAAAACGAGACGGAGAGGGTAGTTCAGTACGTATCTTTTTAGATCAATATAGTCGGGATTCACCAAGGAGCAAAACCAA
This sequence comes from Triticum aestivum, assembly GCF_018294505.1. Lineage (NCBI taxonomy): Eukaryota > Viridiplantae > Streptophyta > Magnoliopsida > Poales > Poaceae > Triticum > Triticum aestivum. The sequence goes on along the minus strand of NC_057806.1, from coordinate 328,626,343 downwards.
GTGGTAGGCTGCACCTATCGTGTTGGCGTAGCAACTCAAGCATGGTCAGTCCGCACACGAAATGGCGACACACTTAACAGGACCCCTTTGGCCAACATGTGGCTCATCCACCGTCTTGTTCCATGTGTGATGCGCCAAATTACAGTTCGGAGTAGCGCTTGGAATTGGAGTCACCTCGGTCGTAGCGCCGCAGTAGTAGAAAATGAGCGATGAGGGGTCAAATCACAAAGCCCCACCTTTCCCGCATTAAGCTGGACGGACGAAGCAACCATCATTTCACTCTAGGGCACAAGAGCATAAAGAAAGAGAAAACCAATGATGCGCGCGGCAGCTACCTAGGGCACCCTAGGGTAGGGGTCTCCACTACAGATCATATATTTTTTTGAAAGCGCCTCCACTACAATCGGCTTCTCCCTCGTCCTCTTGAAGAAAACCGATGATGCGTGCGGCGGTAGGGTTTGTAGGAGTACTACTATGGCGTGCGGGGCCATGTCATAGTAAATGGGAGAGGGATTGAGTTTGAGTCGACGCCTTAAATATGTGTGGGCCGCTTGGTTTTAGGGGAACGGGCAGCATTTTGGGTTCAGGGACCAGTGGAGATATAGTACGTACAAAAAATTGTGGACGTAGGTTCGACCGAAAGGCAATGATGCATGGGCCCTGCATTTTGATATACCCGGGGCCGCGTGAAATTTGCTACTCTACTCAAAACTAGTAAGGTACACATGCATTGAACGCATGAGATTTCGAAACCAAATTATGAATAAATACACACTATAGCATGTAAAGCTTTGAGTCATATATGCATGATGTAGATGTTTGTTTAGTTCGTATAGTTCATCTTATTCAAAATCAATTAGTTTTATAAAAAATGTTAAGATTCATGGGGTTGTGCATTGTAAAGCATAAAGTAAAAAACAAATAATGGCAATTCATTTAGAAAAAAATCAATTATGATACGAAAGATTCTCGAACAAAGGAGAAGTGCTTGTGTTTTGAGGTTTGTGCATTATGCTTAAGTTCAACCATGGAGTCTTCTAAATTGTACATGTGGCAGATCTGGTGGAATGTTGATTATATCCAATGGCCAGTAGTGCTCGGATTTGCCATCTCTGCACTGTCGGATTAGCTTCATCCAGCGACCATCTTTCAAAGTTATTCGCACACTATATAGTTCTTGTGCCATAGTTGCGTGTCTTGGAAAAAAGCTACTAGTGGCTTGTACTAGCTATTTAGGACTAGAAGATGTATACATGGAAGTTGTAAGGAAAGAGAGGACATGGAGTATCTCAATTCCTATGAGTAGGGATTGGAAAAGAGATGTCATTTGGTTCACATCATAGGAACTTTTCTATTGAATCTAGAGATGACATGTATCTGAATTCCTATGAGGAGGGATTAGAAAAGAGATGTAATTTGGTTCATATCATAGGAACTTTTCTCTTGAATATACGCTAATGTTTATTTTCCTTTGAAATTATGGGAGTATAGGAATCCATTCATATGAACCAAGTGGCTCTAAAGCTATAGAAATGATATCATGTTTATTTCCTTTGAAATGTGGAGTATATGAATCTATTCCTATGAACCAATTGGCTTTGAAGGAAAAAATCCTATAAAAATCATATCATATAGAGTTCCTATGATATTCCTCCACACCAAAGGATGGTCGAAATTGCTGCAGGTGATACGATGGTCTTTGTTTGTAGACTCCTCCCCCATCTTTATAGTTACCTCCCGAATATGAATGAAATGATATATACAGGGTATTCTACATGTGCAATTTGGTACACGAAAACTCCGTAAAAGTTTGTGAGGTTCGAATTTTCAATAAAGCTATATGCACTGCATTTTGGAATGGAGGGAGCATACGGCAGTTGCTAACACTCACGTGGAAGATTTGTGTGTAGGAGGAGTGGCTGTTCTGTTAAATGACATGTCAAAACTGACACTGTCGGATGCCGATCTAACGGTTCTTACGGCGTTCGTCAGGAAAAGGCTTGTGGCGAATGTTTGTCGGATAATGATTTACAGACACATGCATTGCATTTATACGTGCCCCCCTCTGTCTCAAGCACACGCACCCTCACGAGTCACGACTCTCCCTAGTCCTCTCGCACCCACCATCTATCTGTAGGTAGACGTCACACACATATGTGCTCTTCACACCCTATCCTCAGAACTTCTAAAAAACAAAAGATGTCGCGCACATTTTATTTAGCTCACACTTACACACTTATACTATTACTCTTGTGGCAAACGTTCTTTGGGCATAGTATATTGTACTCTCACGAAGAGAAGCGGTGCACGCACACACTAGTTCTCTCACACCCACTCGCGGGTACATGTAGGAGCGCATTTTTTTGAAGCTGGTACAACAAAATCACTCCACTATATATATAAACAGGAGCCTTAGCGCTTGCTTTACTAGGGTTCCTCTCGTTCACTCTCTCATGCTCTCCAGATCTAAGCAAGACATAGGTGGCCACACCCTCTCTCAACTCACGGCTGGTCACAAATCCGGCCGGACAACCTCGACTGGGGCAGGGGTGTAGGTGCATAGTTCATGCTGTCGTCGGCAGCGAGGGAGGAGACCAACGGCTGCCCGCGCGTCCCGATCGGCGGCCGTGCCGTTCTCTCCGAGAGAGCGCCGGCTCGGGAGGGCCTCCGACCCCTTCTTCCTCCCTGCGGTATTGTGGACAAGATGCGGCCTCCCGGCGCCGTCTTTGCCACATGCCGACGACCCTCAGGTATATATTCCTTCAAAACCTGCCTTAGTCTACTGCCCCAGCTCCCCACTTGGCTTCGTGTGGATCTTTTTAAACTTCCGTCCGTTGTTCCAAAGCCACCTAGACTTTTACTATTATTAGAGGTAAAGCTAGTTCATACAATCGACTCTAAGAGTTGGTTAAAACAGGGAAGAAAGTGGGAAAGCTGTAGCATGAATCTAGGACTTGGTTCTAAGAGGAAACGGGGGAAAGTAGTAGATACTGGCTACCCAACCGGTCTCTTGGTTGAAAATACAAAGAAAGCACGATGGATGGCGAAGGGTGGGGGAAGTGGACCTATCTCTTGGTTGAAAAAGGAAAGAAAGTGACGGGTGTTGGGGGACAACGCAAATGAGAATGAGCAGGTCTAGATTTCCTATGCTCACATAGGAAAATGTCACCGAGGAGATAAAAAATGGGACAAATGCAGACATGCTGCCCGAGTGTTTGCCGCTCTCGACAACCACATCTGCCTCACCACTTTATGCCCCTGTTGTCCCTACGCCCATATCGCTACCGTTAATGTAAAATCACATGAAGCATTAAGCAATGCCAGCTAATGTCACTATAAGTAATGGTCTAGTGCCGTCGATAAATTGAAGCAATGCCACCACCATTTTATGAAGTGCTTCCGTCTTCCTTTATTTCCCATGAATTGTGTTTTTGCAATTACACTTAAATCTCACACCGCTAACATAGTAACATTGCTTCATCCCAGTGGAACTGCATAAATTTGATTGCACATTTACTGACCATGTGCTACTCTCATGACAGTAATACTAATGCTATTGTTCCGCATGTTAATCTAGTGGCAGTGTTGATGTGATGTGATGCTACTTACTTAAGGACACTTTCATACTGTCAATCTAGTGCCAATTATAACACAATAGATGTTGTTGTTAACCATACGCCACTACAAAATATCTGTCACTGTTTAAATAACCGTATTTCGTATTTACGCAAACAGGGATGTCTTCTCCATATCGTTTCGGGATGTCTGTCTCCGTATCGTTTCTATCCGCGCAATCAAAAGCACACACCTCACTTTTAGTAGAACTGCGCAAGATGAGATGGCTATCCCTCATTGTCGTCGTCTAACCACTTGTCTTCTAGGTATTCCTACATTGGTAGTTACTAGGTAGAATGACCAACGCAATATAAAAGAAGTTGATTCGTACATTTTACTTCCTGATTGCAGTGTAGGGACGAGCGGAAACAACTGCATCCTAGTCCAGAATGCACTTTCTGCCAGTTCATCCATGGACCGAGGACTAGCTGGCATGGCTGCACGGCGGTTTTTTGGACAGGTGCGCGGACAAGAGGCATTGTGGTCTGCTTATTTCTGCAAATAGCGATGCTTAAATTTAGTGGAATGCACAAGACTTTCAGCTAGTTAGTACACTACATGGTTCAGTTCAGCATTCCAGCTGAGAACACAATTATAATTGGTTATTCTGGAAGGAGAGAACCTAACCCTGGATAGTGGCAACAAGAAAAACCAGAGTGAACTCTAGGAAATTTAAGCCTGCCGGGAGGCCCTTTGCTCAGAGAAGCCTTGCTTGTTTTTTCCTGATTTGCAAACCTTCTCACAACTTTGTCTTTTGCTATGAACTAGTATATGTTTGTTATGTTCTATGAATCATTGAGATGTATAAAATTGCTTAACTTATGCTTTTCAAGTTTTTTATGAAGCCGAGTTTAATGTGAGTGTTCCACATGAACGCTGGACTAGCGTGTGAATGTTTGGAATTTACATTGTGGCCTTAGTTAACTGCATGAACCACTATAACAAGATACATAGTTGCTTATATGTCAGACAGCAGATTGTTGATTGTTAGCTGGTCGATAGCCTAGTGTTGAAGCGAGCCGAGCCAATGTGCTATGTTTTGGACAACTGCTTACAAGTGGGGTAGCACCAATAGTGTTTACAAGTACTTATGTATACGTCGGCGCATAGTTCTCGAACGAGTACTTTATTTCATCAAAACACACACTACTCGTATGATAAACCGTGACAACTTATGTCTTACCATGCCATATTCATGAAAAAACTAGTGAGGACGCATCTGTTTCGACAACAATTACGATGGTTCTCACATGATTCACGGGCACACAAAATTAGCAGCAGTTCCCATAGATGGATTCAAACAGAGTAGTAGCCCCAGATGGCTCGATAACAGGCAAGGTTCGGATAATTAGACACAATCCAAACTACTATTAAACACTAGTTGGGGTAACTATTTCATGCCTCGATCTAATTTGGGATGGACACAAGATAGACCTTGCCATGAACATCATCAAGGACGTCCGCAGCAACTCAATCCTGTGAACCTTCATGAAGACAACCTTGTGGCCTTGCCACTCATAAACTTGTTTGTGGAGGCATGCCACGTCATCTTCCTGCGTAAGCTTGACAAGAACAGTATGCCTCACAAACGAAGGAGTAGCTTTGAACTTCTTGTGCTTCAGTACACCCTGGACAACACGCCTGACAACAGTGAGTCTGGAATACAACTCTTCATTGGTATAAGCGCAAATAGCTTCCAGGATCCAACAGCCTAAAAACTCTGTTTTCCCAGTGCGTATATTCAGGTCATCTGCCTCATAGCGAGTGACATGTACAACCACACAATCCTTGTCTGCATCAGGGCTCTAATTGAAACAGAAAAAAATTCTGAATTACTTTCCAGTATAAGAAACACAAGTTTTTTAAACCACTATGTATGGCATGGCATCGAAGCTAATAAATTTTTTGCATTATTCATCACCACATACTTAGATGAAAAACCGCAATCAAGATCGGCAAAGAAGAAAATCACCTTGGGCAGCTCAGCGGGGGGGGGGGGACACATCCTCGAAGGGGGAATACTGCTCCTACAGTGCCACGGGGGTTGTAACCTCAAATGGGATGTTGACCATCTCAGTAGTGGCCGTGAGCGTATCTGGGGTCCGCTCGGTGGCTGCCTCCATCTTCTTGGAGCTCTCCGTCTCGTGGGGATCAACCTCTCGCGTCTGCTCCAATATCGGTAGATCTTTGCCTAGTTCTCCTTGGTCCATCATGAAACTGACGAAACTAGGAGACCACTGAAAGGAAAACACAATCGCAATGACAATGAAACAAAAAAAGAGTGAGGATCGGTTACTGCTTTGCAAAAGTTCTTTTTTTTTCTCTGAACGAAAATATACCAACATCACGGATCCGCTTACCTTCCCTTTGTTGGGAGAGAAGAACAGTGACAGATGCGAGTGTTGCCTTTCTTGAAGACGGTGAGGGAGAAGGGGATTCAGCGAAGAGTGAAATGATGGTTTCTTCGTCCGTCAAACTTAGACTGCGGGGAGTTGGGGTTTTGTGATACGACGGCTCGTTACTGCCGTGCTACGACCGGGGTGACTCTCCGCCTGCATAATGCCTTCTAATTTGGTGGATGGCATTTGGGCCCGCGCGCTGCATGGCCCGCATGTCGGTGAACAAAAGTATAACGACATTCAGTAGAGGGAGACGTTTCGATGACCTAGGAGGAGCCGGAAGTTGTATCCACTGTACTAGTAGTAATTGTTTTTCTGGGTAGCTGTAGAGTGTCTCCACTGTACTAGTAGTAATTGTTTCTCTGGGCCCAAGACAAAACAGCCCATCCACCCTACTAAATAGTAAAATCAATTCAAAAGTCCATATATTTAGTGAATGAGAGGCGCTACCCACACCCAGCACACTGCCCCCCAAAAAAACCTCAGTGTTCTTCTTCCTCCTCACTCCCACCCACCTCACGTCAGCTCGCTCCACTCGTACCCCCAAATTCCTCACCTCACTCCTACAGAAAACCCCAGCTCCCCTTCTTCCTCACTACTACAGAAAACCCCCAGCTCCCCTTCTTCTTCACTCGCACTACAACTAGGCTCGTCATTCGTTACTCTGCTCAAATCCATGAGCGCGATGCGACACCCTCGAGGAAAATGGAGTCGGCTAACCCCAGCGCCAAGAAGATGAGGCTCCCGCCAGCGACGACGCCTGTTGTAGATCCCGCACCCGGCAGCGCGGGGAGAAGCGGCGACCCCGCCCCCACCGGATCCCAGGAACCCGTAGAATCTCGGGTGGACCACATCAGCGATCTCCCGGACGCCATCCTTGGGGAGATCATCTCGCTTCTCCCTACCAAGGATTGCTGCCGCACCCAAGTCCTCTCAATTTGGTGGCACCCTCTATGGTGTGCCGTGCCCCTTAATCTCGACTGTCGTTAGCAATCTCTCTTCAATGATTTTGAAATCCCCAGAGCCATCATCTCCTCCCACCAGGGCTCCGTTCAAAGCCTCTGCATCCCGTCATGCTACCTGAGCAAGCATACCATGCCCTGCATGGTGGACGCCTTGCTGAAATCCCCTGAATTCACAGAACTACAGCTTCTTGAGTTCTACTATTCCCCTGGAAATCACCTACCAGATACCGAACCCAATCTACCTGTGCCCTCAGCACCGATGTCCATCTCGCGGTTTTCCTCCTCTCTCCACACCGCCACCTTTGTGCTGTGCGACCAACCAGATAATTTGGTACTAAACCTTCGACTCCCATTTCTCGAGAAAATTTCACTTGTGCGGGTTCGTATATCGGAGGCCTCATTGCACTGCATCATCCACTCCAGTTGCCCTGCCCTGGAGTGCTTGGTGCTTGTTTTGATAGTGAGAATCGGTTGTCTCCAAATAAAGTCACCTAACCTTGTAACAATTGGAATTTCTTTTGACGGAAGGCAGCTCATCATCCACGATGCCCCTTCACTTCAAAGGTTGATCCTTGATTCTAGTTATTCACCGTTGCAAATAACCGTCCTCTCTGCGCCTAAACTGGAGACCTTGGGTGTAATACATGATCTCTGTGCTCATTTCAATATGGTGTTTGGCTCCATAGTTCTTCAAGTACTTTATATTATCATCTACACTTGTAACCATAAGCTGCATTTTAAATTTCTGCGCATAAGTTATATGTCATCTTGAAGTACACATTTTGTACTAATATTATGTTCTATGCTCAATGAAGAGTTTCTCCATGGGTGGCCTATCAATGGTGTTGGATTCTGTCAAGATCTTATATATCCAAATGAATAGTTTTGATCTGAACAAGATTATTGGCTTGCTACAATGCTTTCCATGTCTGGAGAAGTTGTATATAAAGGTGATAATTTCACGCACATTGGAAGCCCGCATATAGTGTACTAGAATTAACCATTCAGTTGTTGCTCTTTCGACACTCTTTTTTTAGACCTTAACTATTTTCAATCATCATGTCTATTTAGGCAACAGGACGGGGTAAGAAATTTATAACCAATCAGTGGATTCGTAAGCATCGGTATTTTCTCACTTCTCATGAGATTCAATTGAAGACAATAACGCTAGAACGATATGTAGCCACCCGTGCAAACACTAGATTTGCCACATTCTTCCTGCTGAATGCGAGGTTACTATTGTCCATCAGGCTTAAGTTTATCAGCAACATGGTTTTGATGGATGGGTATGTGGAAGAGCAAAAAAAGGAGTTTCAGGTGGGCAAAAGAGCTTCTGAACGTGTCGGGCTTCTATTTACAACATATTGTGGTCATAATCCAGTAAATTTTACGACCCAGGATGTTCATTATATGGACCTGACCGATCCATTTGACTGTGACTGCCGAAAACAGTGCTAGAGTTAGATGTTGTTGCCCTTTTCAACCTGGGTTTTTTTGTAAACCTGATGAACAATTAACCCTCGTGCTTTTGTACAGTTTGTAAGCTGGAGTTAGATGTTCTTGCCCTTTTCAACTCGGCTGTGACTGCCATATTTTCTTGGAAGCAAGGCAAATGGCTTGTCGGTCGTTTAATTTAGAGTGAAATATTGTAACAACTAACAAATACCAACCAAGGGAAATAACATCACTCTCGCCAGCTTCTTGAGCTCATTGTGCATTACAGAAGCCAAGTGATTAGCCCCCACCAGCACCCACAAACTAATTTCGAACTAGCACATCAAATGGCTGTAAATTTTCATAGGAAAGGCTGCATGACCATGATAGATTTGGATTCTGACATTTGGGACCCGCGAGGAAATAGCCTATCCAAGGTGGTGTCGACTTACTAGCCAGTCAACAAACGATTCTGCCTACCAACCGTTGGATTGACATCCAACATCTATCGTGTATCTTCTATCTCTTGTCTTCTTCTTCCTCCAGCCACCCAAACCAAACCACCCTGTCGGCTCCGCCTACTCCCGCCTCCCATGGCTGGCTGTGCCTCCGCCGCCCTACCGTACGTACCCTCCAACGTTGGCCAGTCCCTCCCTCTATTCCCCCACACGTCCTGTTATTCTCCGGTGACGTCAGCCCCAACACGCACCCGCACCCGAACTAGTCAACCCTCATGCTCCGCTCCGCCTGTGACTGGACCGGCGCATCTTCCACGGCTCCTGGCCTCACCGTCGTCCTTCGCCTTGCGGCCTTGGTTCGCTCGCCGTGCGCGGTGCACCGCCCTCTTGCGTTGTCAATGTCGTCAACAACAGAGAGGAACAAGGAGATGACTGTATGTGGAGAGGATGACAGTAGGGACCCACCAGCGTCATGGTAGTACGCAAGCAAGTGCCTCTATATTACAAGCCCAAAAATATGGTTCCTCCTAATGGTTGGACATCTGGGGCTCACGCCATTGTCAACGTAGTCAATAAACGAGAGAATTACACTACGAGCGGCTGACACCAGGGCCCAGCAGGTCGCACAGTTTTTTTTGAGGAACAAGCATTTGTTATCTATACTAGTTTTAGCGATGGATCAGGGTAACAACGGGGCTATGTAGGGGTTGTGGCCCATCTAGCCAGGGTTTTATTTATGTTTACCACATCAAGCCCACTTGTGTTTTTTTCTTGCTGAAAATGGCTAGCCCAGTTCTATTTTTTAAAAAGAAATACCCAAACGGGGCCTACTTGCTTTATCAGCCCTGCTGGGCTGCAAATCTTTCAAGACGAGGGGAGTTTCATTCAGTTTACCCAGAAATGGGTTATACATTTTGAAAACACATCAAACCGGGAATTAGTTTCAATTTTTCTTCATTACAAGATTTTAAATTCCATTGATTTTTATGCGCGGACAATTATTTGGATTTTATATTTATATAAATTATTTTTCAAAATAGTTTGAATGTGAATCGATATTTTGGGATTAAAAACAGTTGACCGCACCGAAATATGCAAAATTTCATATATTTTTTAACCGTGGCTACAATATGGGGCGTAATGCTAACAAAAAGAAGATCGGCTCCAAAAAAATTCTTAAGAATAAACAAATGGGTTGTACATTATTAGAAATAATGCACACAAGAGCAGTGATTGTTGGATGTCCATCCAACGGCTGTCGTGCTTCTTCAATCTCTGCTCTTCCTGCTCCAGCCGCTCAAACAAGCGCCGGTGGGACTGCCTGCTCCCTCCTCCCGCGGCCGGCTATGCTGCCGCGCAGGCCTCACCACCCCACCGTACTCCCATCGCTAGCCTAGCCATCCCTCTACTCACCCACACCTGCTGTTATTCTCCGGGGACGACAGACAAACCAGTAAACCCTCGTACTCCTCCTGTGGGAAACAACTGCCAAGTCTTCCCTGGCTCTGTGTTGTAACCTTCCTAGGCCTCGCCATCGTCCACTGCCCTGGTTCTCTCGGCGCGGCCTGGTCAACGTGGTCAATGAACGACATCCATCGGAAGTGGACTGTACGTGGAGAGGCTGACAGCTAGGTCCACGGCCGCACGCAAGGAAATGCCTCCTTATTACGCGCAAAATAATGATTCATCCACCTGACAGCAAGGACCCACGCGAAGGGCTTCTGTATTTCGCGAAAAAAACGTTCCCCCCGCTGACAGGTTGGACCCACCAGCTATATCTTCGCACGCAAGGAAGTGCCTCCTTATTATGCACAAAAAAATGAATACCCCCTGCTAGCTGGGACCCACCATAGTGGGTGGCTAACTTGTGGGCCTACTAAGTTGATGGGGACGGAGGGCTTTGTGAACTTAGTCAATATGAACGATTCTAGCTCCAGTGACCGTACGATGTCCATCCAATGGCCATAGTGCTTCTTCAACCTCTGGTCTTCTTGCTCCAGCAGCCCAAAGCAGCGCCAGTCGTGTCGCCTGCTCTTGCCTCCCGTGGCCGGCTGTGCTGCCGCAGAGGCCTCACCGCCCCCATACTACTCTCACCACTGGCCAGGCCATCCCTCCACTCACCCACACCCCTGTTATTCTGCGGTGACGGCAGCCTCACACCGTAGACGAACCAGTGAACCCTCGTATTCCTCTCCGCATGGGCATCCACTGCCGCGTCTTCCCCGGCTCCGCGTCGTCCCCTTCCTAGGCCTCGCCGTAGTCCACCACCTTGGTGCTCTCGGTGCGGCGTGGTCAACGATCGAATTCCATCGGAGGAGTACTGTACGTGGAGAGGCTGACAGCTGGGTCCATGACCACAGCTGGGTCCACGGCCATAGCCCAGTTTTTTGTGATTTGCCAAGTAAGTCGCTTTGTCAGGCCTGTTGGACTGCAAATCTTTCAAGACAAGGAGATCTTAATTCGGCTGGCCGAGAAAATGGCCTATCAGTAATGAGAAATGGGTTGTACATTTTTAAAACACATCAAACCGGCAATTAGTTTCAAATTTCTTTTTTCATTTCGAGATTTTAAATTTCATTTATTTTTATGTGTGGACAGTTTGTTGGATTTTATATTGATATACATTTATTTTTAAAATCATTTTGAATGTGACTCGAAATTTCGGGATTTAAAACAGTTCGGACCGCACTAAAATATGCAAAATTTCGTATAATTTTTTAACCGTGGCCACAATATGGGCTGTAATGCTAACAAGAAGAATATGGACTCCAAAAAACCCCTTAAGAATTAGCAAATGAGCTATAAATTATTAGAAATAATGGCAGATGGGTTGTATGTTGTTTTCCATAAATTTGAGGCTTTCCTAAAAAAAAGGTTGACGCACAAGCAGTGACTATTGGATGCCCATCCAACGGCCGTCGTGCTTTTCTTCAATCTCTGCTCATCCTGCTCCAGCCGCTCAAACAAGCGTCGACAGGACTGCCTGCTCCCTCCTCCCCGCGGCCGGCTGTGCTGCCGCGCAGGCCTCACCGCCCCACCGTACTCCTGTCGCTGGCCTAGCCATACCTCTACTCACCCGCACCTGCTGTTATTCTCTGGCGATGGCAGACGAACCAGTAAACCCTCGTACAGTTGTACTCCCCTCCACGTGGGAAACAACTGCCGAGTCTTCCCTGGCTCCGTGTCATTCCCTTCCTAGGCCTTGCCGTCATCCACTGCCATGGTGCTCTCGACGCGGCCTGGTCAACATGGTCAACGACCGACATGCATCTGAACTGGACTGTACATGGAGCGGCTGACAGCTGAGTCCACGGCCGCACGCAAGGAAATGCCTCCTTATTACGCGCAAAATAATGATTCCTCCAACTGACATCTGGGACCCACCGAAAGGGCCTCTGTATTTCGCGAAAAAAATGTTACCTCCGCTGACAGCTCAGACCCACCAGCTATATGTTCGCACGCAAGGAAGTGCCTCCTTATTACGCACAAAAAATGAATACTCCCGTGCTAGCTAGGACCCAGTATAGTGGCAGGCTGACTTGTGGGCCTAGTAAGTTGACGGGGATGGAGGGCTTTGTTAGCTTAGTCAATATGCACAATTCTAGCTCCAGTGACCGTATGATGTCCATCCAACGGCCGTAGTGCTTCTTCAACCTCTGGTCTTCTTGCTCCAGCGGCCCAAACCAGCGCTGGTCGTGCCCCGTGCTCCTGCCTCCCGTGGCCGGCTGCGATGCGGCGGAGGCCTCACCGCCCCCCTACTACTCCCACCACTGGTCAGGCCATCCCTCTACTCACCCACACCCCCTATTATTCTGCGGCGACGGCAGCCTCATACCACAGCGAACTAGTGAACCCTCATACTCCTCTACGCGTGGGCATCCACTACCGCGTCTTCCCCGGCTCCGTGTCGTCCCCTTCCTAGGCCTTGCCGTCGTCCACCGCCCTGATGCTCTCGGCGCAGCGTGGTCAACGTGGTCAAGGAACGGCTTCCATCAGACGTGGATTGTACGTGGAGAGGCTGACAGCTGGGTCCACGGCAGCCGCAAGGAAGTGCCTCCTTATTACGCGCAAAATAATTATTCCTGCACCTGATAGCAGGGACCCACTGGACGGGCCATCGTAAAACGTTTCCCCCTGACTGCTAGGACCCACCAGCTACATCTTCGCACACAAGGAAGTGCGTCCGGGCAAAAAAAATGATTTACCCCCTGACTTCTGGGACCCACCAACTACATCTTCGCACACAAGGAAGTGCCTGACAGTCGGGACCCACCTGGTCGAAGCATACGTAGCTTTGTCATTCTGGTCGCGAACATGTACGTACATACTGGTCGATGTAGAGCGTGCACGTGTCGTAGTAGAGGCGCGCATGTAGCATGCACACGTATGTACAGCGACCAGTGTGCAAGAAAGAAAATACGGCCATGTACGTACATACGGGCGGGGTCTCGAACGCCTACTCGCGCATACGTACGGCCAGGGCTCGTGTACATGGATGGGTCGGAACGGAGAAACTACATCGTCGTCGTGTTCATGGGGAGCCAACCGGCTGGGTCGGAACAAAATGCGTCATCGTGTTCATCGAGAGGGCTTGGACGGAACAGCCGATGGAAACAAGGCCTAGCGTACCGCAGAACGGAGGAAACGGCCTTGTGTTCGACCGGCCACAGTCGAAACGGGATCATGTTCATCGAGAGGGGTGTGGCGTATCGCAAAATGGAGGAAACGGGCCTCCTACGGTCGAAACGGGGGTCCTATTCATCGGGAGGGGTGTGGCATATCGCAAAATGGAGGAAACGGACTTGTGTTAGAGCGCTACGGTCGAAACGGGGGTCCTATTCATCGGGAGGGGTGTGGCATACCACAAAATGGGACTCCACGGGATACTGTTCATCTCCACCGTCGACCCCCTCCAGCCTCCACGGGCTACTGTTCATCCACCGTCGACCTCCTCCAGCCTCCACCTGCGATTGTTCATCCACGGGCTCCTGTTTAACCAGCCCTCTCCACGGGCTCCTGTTCAACCACCCCTCCACCGTCTACTGTTCATCCAGCCCTCCACGGGGTCCTGTTCCTCCATCCCCAACCGCCTCGATCGATCGGGTCCTGTTCATCTAGAGGCAACACCATGGGGTCCTGTTCATCCACCCCCACCGGGAACTCTTCATCCAACTCCCCCTAGCAACGCTCACTGTTCATCCAGAGGCAGCATCGATCGGCTTCAGTTAGCAGCAGTAGCGAAGGAATCACTCGATCGGGTTCAGTTAACAGCCATCGATCGATCGCTCGGGTTCAGTAACGCATAGCCGGCAGTGCAATCGCTCGGGTTTAGTTGGAGCCCAACTGTCACAGCCCTAGCTTAGCCTTGCTTGTCCTTACATGATCATCATGTCATCATGTCTAAATTTCATTGAAGTTGAAATGGGGATGGCCAACCCTAGCACCAAATTTAAATCAAATAGTTTCAATTAAAAAAACATTTTCAAGAAACCAGAATGCTCTTTAGAAAAGTTCATCATTTTTGAATTGGTCTAGAACCTCTGACAAAAATGGTGCACACCTTTCTAGGTCATTCTAGGATTTTTGAATTAAATCATAAGTATTTGCATTTGGACATTTAAATCCTATAAATAATTTTAAATGTCCAAATAATCTTGAAAGTATTTTAAGGTTGTTGGAAATAATCCAAACATATGCCACAATTAATTTCAGGATTTTACAAAATGAATTAGTAATTTTACTAATTCAAAACAGAGAAATAAAATAGAAAACAGAAACCAAAATAGGAAAAAAACAGAGAAGGAGAAAACTTACCTGTCCTTACCTGCGGCCCAGCAAGCCGGCCCAGCCCAGCTGGCCCCTGCCAGTCGTCCCGTACCTCTGCCAGTAGGCAGAGGCAAGGCAGCGAGCGCACGCGCCCGGGCGTCCACCTCCTGCTTCGCCGTGTCGACACCTCCTTCCTCCCAACCCCGCGCCCAGGAGACGTGGACGAGGCCGTGCTGATCCCCCTTCTTCCCTGGCCATTTTCCCCCTCTCCTTCCTCCTTATTCACCCGAACAGAGAGCCCCGCCGGCCACCGCAGCGCGCATCTCACCGCCGACGCGGTCACTGGCCTCCCCTCGCCTCCCCACCTTGCGTGAGAGCTCCGCCTCTCCGTTCTCTTCCTCATAGCCGAGCCGCACGACACCGGGAGCCTCGTACCGTCGTCCTCGCCCGGTTCTTCAACCCTCGGCCTTGAAGATCTCCGGCGACCGTACACCGTCATCAGTGCATCCCCGACCTCCCCCTCGTGCTCGTTAGCCTCGCTGTGAGCCTCCGCACCGAACCCCTCTCTTATCTCTGTTGATTTCTTCCTCTAACCGCGGGCTCCGTCGAGCCCGAGAGCTCGTCACCACCGACCATGGCACCATCGCGGCTACAAGCGCCATAGCTTGAACCTGACCTTGTAATCGTGCTCGGGATGATCTCAGGGGACTAAAACACCCCCCTAGCTATCCTTCCCGTGCCCCGTATTGGTCACCCATGCCATCACCGAACTCCGGCCGCTGCCTAGCTCCCTGCCGCCGCCTACTCCGGCCATACCAGCCTCCGCCGTCTGCCCTGCTGGATGCGCCGCACTCACCGCTGCCATTAGACGCAAACGGTGAGGCAAATGGTCGCCCGTAGCTCAATCCCGAGCGAACGCCGCCACAGTTTGAGGTCGCCGCCGGCCAAACTCCGGCAAGCTGACGTGGCGGATTAGATTAGTACTAATTACGCCATTAGGCTAACCTTAGGACAATGACATATGGGCCCCACGCCCTAAATAATTAACCCCGGTTTTATTTTCTGTTTAGTTTAGATTAACCCAGCGGGACCCACACATCACAGTTGACCCTGCTGACGTGGCCGTTGACCTGGCCCACCTGTCAGCGAGCTAAACTGCCCTGGGCCACTGACGTGTGGCCCCACACGTCAGGTTTGACCTGGCTAGTCATAGTTGACTTGCTGACATCACAGTGACATCATGCTGACGCAGTAATCCTTTTCTGGAATTTAAATAAATTTTAAATGATTTATTTATTTCAGGAAATAGCCAAAACTTCTAAAAATCATAGAAATTCAACCGTAACTCCAAATGAAATAATTTATATATGAAAAATTATCAGAAAAATCCAATCCTTCCATTATGCTACTTTCATGCATGATCAACCAACTTATACCCACTGTATAAGTGAAAACATGATAATGGCATTTTAAATGCTAAATATGGAGTTTGCATATGAACCCTTGGTCCATATGGACTTCATTTAAATTGTTGCTAGATGCATTAGTGCAAATCATAACATTATTGACATGTCACATTCATGCATCATATTGTTGCATTGCATTGATTGTGTTTCCTCTCTGTTGCCGGTGTTTGTCCCCTCTCAATAGATGACGTTCCGATAAATTGATCGATGACACCGATGAAGAACTATACTGTCTTCAAAAGTGCCAGGCAAGCAAAACCCCCTTGTTCATTCCGATACAATCCCACTCCCTCACTCCTGCTCTCTTTTACTGCATTAGGGCAACACCGATTCAACTGTTACATGCTGCGGTAGTTGAACCCCTTTTCCTCTGCATGACCTGTCATTGCCACAGTAAATAGATGAAACCCACTAGCATGAGTAGGAGTTGTTTGAGCCCTGATGTGCCTACTCATCCATGCTTGTTTGTCATGCCTGCTACTGCTTAGAGTTGAGTCAGGTCTGATTCATCGGGGATGAATTAGAATGTGGTGAACATGTCCTACTTTGTGTGAGCTAAGTGTGTGAACACGACTTGGTAAAGGTAGCGGTGAGAGGCCATGTAGGAGTACATGGTGGGTTGTCTCATTGCAGCCGTCCTCAGGAACTGGGTTTTGTGTTTGTGATCCATGAACAGTTACTACCACACATTGGGTTCCGCTAATTCGGCCCCTCTCAGCTTATTAATCAACTCGATCTCTGTCCAGGAGTTGCAACTAGTTTCTGGTGTTTGTAGGTAATGTTAGTAGTCTACCAAGTGGCACCCGGTACAGGTGGGCTTGGGACAGACTAGACACAGTGGCACGGTGTACCAAGTGGCACCCGGATGGTGGGCTTGGGAACCCTGCACACATCGTTTGGGGTCGTGAGCGACACCCCGGCCGGATCTCCTTGCGGATGGAACCCGAATAGGCGATAAACCTGGACAAGAGACTTGTTGGTTAGTCAGGTCATGGCCGACTCCCTCGCCCGGCTTCCGCTTGAAGGTTGCCGAGGTACATGACGTGTATAGGGCGATAAGTGGCGAGAGCGTGTGTGAAGAAGTACACCCCTGCAGGGTTATCATTATCTATTCGAATAGCCGGATTCCTCAGATATGGAAACTTGGACCCCTTGCATAGTTCATAGACAAGTGAAAGTGGATACTCTAAAACTCGCAAGATAAGCGTGAGTGCTATGGATGGCGTTCTCGTAGGGAGACGGGAGCGGATCCATAATGGTGTATTGGTATGGTGAATATGTGGACTCGTGTGCGCCACCTCAAAAGAGTTGCTTGCAGTCGTAGTTCAGGATAGCCACCGAGTAAAAGCTGGCTTGCTGCAGTTAAACTCCACTACCACCCCCTTGTTGATACCGATGCATATGTAGTTAGTTCTGATGTAAGTCTTGCTAAGTACCTTTGTACTCACATTTGCTTAATTTATGTTTTGCAGAGAGACTTCAGTCTCGCTAGTAGTTCCGCGTGGACTTCGACGTATAGCTTGTTACCTCAGCTACGATCTTGTGCCCTCGGCAGGATCTGGTAGATAGTCAGGCTTCTCAGCCTTCTTCATTTGTAGTTGTCTATACTCAGACAAGTTAAGCTTCCGCATGTGCTTGTTGCTTGTATGCTCTGTATGTTGGGTCATGAGACCCATGTTTGTAATATCTCGCTCTTCGGAGCCTAATGAATAAATACCTGAGTCGTAGAGTCTTGTTGTGATGCCATGTTGTATGTACTCATATCGGGCATATTGTGTGTATGGTTGAAATGCTTGGTATGAGTGGGATCCGACAATCTAGTTGTTTATCCTTGGCAGCCTATCATATGGGGAAATGTAGTCTAGTGCTTTCTGAGCGATAGTAGTCCGCTACAGCCCGATTCACCGGAGTCCTGCTAGCCCAGCACTACTGCTCAGGACACTTGACTGGCCGGCATGTGTTTCACTTCGTTCCTGTGTCTGTCCCTTCGGGGAAATGTCACGCGGTGACATCCGGAGTCCTGCCTAGCCTGCTACAGCCCGGGTTACCGGAGTCCTGTTAGCCCAGTGCTACAGCCCGGATTCACATGTTGTTGACCGACATGCTCGAGGTTGATTCATGTATGCCTGTCCCCATGGGTTAGTGTCGCTTTGGGTTCACGACTAGCCATGTCGGCCCGGGTTCTTTGTCATATGGATGCTAGCGACACTATCATATACGTGAGCCAAAAGGCGCAAACGGTCCCGGGCCAGGTAAGGTGGCTCCCGTGGGAATACCGTGCGTGAGGCCACAAAGTGATATGATGTGTTACATGCTAGATCGGTGTGACCTAGGATCGGGGTCCTGACAGCGTTGGTATCAGAGCCTGACTGCCTGTAGGATTACCAAGCCATACTAGTCGAAGTTGAGTCTAGAAATGCTTTAGTTATATAAGGGAATTGATTGTGGAAGGGAACGTAAGGCACTTTTTACTCCTTATACCTCATGGCCTTCTGATCTGAGTCAACCTCTTCTCTTCTACGGGGATTAAGAACTAGGGTTTCTCTTCTATCTCTCAGGATGACATGTTACTAAACCGTAGTTGCCTAGGATTGTTGAGTTCAAGCCTCAGTTCAGTTCCTACTACTTCCATATGTTCATAGCTGGCCTCAGAACCTTGATATTGTGATGTTGAGTGGTTATGCCACCATTTTGCAGGATGTCTCAAATCTTTCTGAGCATTTATAGCCGTTATGCTGTCCGAGTCATCCCAGGTCTCTACATAGTCTGATGCAATTGCAAATCCTTTCTTTCCGTTCCTGATGTTCTTTTGGGCCAGATTAAGCACACTAATCGGTGAGTTGAGGTACTCTATTGCCTCGAAATATATGTTGGAGTTAGTATTATGACCCTAGGTGTTTTAGGGAGTCACCTAGTAATCTAGCCGTGTTTTGTGTTCCGGTGCGATGATTCTGGCCACCATTCTCGAAAGCATCCCGTGATGCCATTTAGTAGTAGGTATTCTATTCCTGGGTTTTGAACCCGAGATTCACCCTACTTACCTCATGTCGATAGTGTTTGCTAGTTCCTTTAGGATATTAGTAACCTTTGCATTAGTCCTCGAGGTCCGTGGTAGTTCCTTCTTCCAAATACTACGAACCACTTATGGCAGAAGTTCTTTGAACCAAAAGATCACAACCAGAGTGCTCTTGAGGAGTTCTCCATTTATAATTGTGACACTGCCAGTCCTACCTCTCTGCATGGGTTATTCGGAAGAAACATGTCGAACTTGGTTCGACATACTAATCTATGCATCCACAACTCAGAAAGGTATATGTTCCTTGAGTTGATCCTCCTCGGCTGTATTCCAACCCTAGTCTATCAATTGATAGTCAGGAATAGTTGTGCAGTTGTATTTATCGATGCCTATTACTCATGTGATCCATCAAGCCATTCCATTCCAGAATGGCTAGGAGAAACAAACTCCAGTACCTCATCCATATCTAGGATTGGGTCAAAGCAATTGTACTTTGCAGATCAAAATGCCAATCCAGCTTTTGTTCTGTTCTACCTTGGAGTATTACCCCCTTTATGTCATGATTGTCATGAGAATTGCACCATCTCTCATGAATTTTTGACGCAGTGATACTTCTCGCCATCATTATTCATTCCTCGGTCTTCGTGTTGTTGTGACCGGAATGCCAACAAGTGAACCGTGATGTGTGAAATCAATACTCCTAGCAACCCAGTTGCTTGGTAGTTAATGGACAATAATTTCATTCTTAGCGTGTTGGTTATTCAATCATCATTCTAAAATTAATCGTGCTACCTAGTCCTTATTTCCGGTGCACTCTTCGATCAATGAGTTAGGATTATTCAATCCCTTACTCTTCTGATCATGTCGTCTTGCCTTGAAAAGCAAGATTGTTCTCGAGCTTAGAGACATATCGGTGGCTCGTGATTTTCCGGATATCTTCATGGGAGTATCACCAGGTTGTCCCCTGACCGATATGTTGAGTTTTTGATCAAGTTGGTTTTCCAATAAACCACTCTTTCTCCAAGAATCTGTGTGGGATACCCCTGAGCTAGTTGGTTAAGCCAAACAACAACTTGGAGAGTTGGAAGATAAAAGCTTAATCCACTTAGTTCATCACTAAGGGCTATCTTTGTGTTTGTGTGTGTGTTGAAGAAAGATGATATCTCCATCGATTGGTCCTCGTGATCAGTTGTTGGATCTATTGCCTTGTCAAAACATTGACTTGAGTATGGACTTTCGTCAAGTCAAATCAGAACCAACGATGTTCGTAATGTTGTCTTACTCGTGGTTGATCCCTCGAGCATACACCATTACATCTTTTGATCTAACCAATGCTATCACCGTGTTCACATGATGGTGTAAGTCCAGTGATATGGAAATTCCGATGAGTTGTTGCTGAGTCCATCAACAACATTTTGTCTCCTCCATGACTCGTGTTGAACCTCCAGCTAGCATTGGAAAATTGTGTAAGCATTTTCTTCATGCCCCGTTCATGAAGTATCTGTCTGGATGGAAGAAGTGACTTCCTCTGGTTCACGTGCAATCGGTGCAAGTTGCCGCCGTGAGTTTGAGAAAGATTTGTTTTGCCTCCTCTGGAATCATCCCAAATCATTCATGCATATGTGCGAAGTATTCTGTGGTTTGGAGACTTGCAACCTTCATTCTATATGTGTCCCTAGCACACCAAGCCACTGATTGATTTGCTCAAGGAGAAGAAGTTCCTTTTTAAGAGCTAACCTGGGCTTAATCAAGGACTTCGTTATCCACAATGATGGTTTCCCACCTGAACTCGGTAGTATTTTATTGTAAGACTACTCTGTGGTCATGCTTGTCTTGGACAACATGTTCACATGTGTGTAGCAGAACCAGCTCATGTTTTGGAGCTTGCTATCGTAGTTCATCTCCCGAGAGTCTCGCAACGTTATCTCGTTGACTTGTGTTGCAACCATTCTTTTCTAGACATCATGTCTGAAAAATCCTGTTACCAGCCAGATCTGAATCTCAGGCAGATATGATGGCTGGAACATTTCCAAGATCTATGATGTAGGTCCCGACGAGGTTGATGTTCTGGCCGACACACCTAGCCGGAAGATCTATTATTGTAGCATCTTGACTGGTCAATTTCACCATCTTCTCCGTGAGGATCTTGTGTGACTTATTTTAGAAGTTGTTCCTTAGGGATTCTTGTGCTATTGGTATTCCTCGATTATGCTATACCATTCAAATGGTGGAATTGCTCTCGACTGTTGAGTTATCTCCCAGTTACCAGAATCATTCCCAACATTTGCATTTTGTTCCCAGCTTGCACCTCAGTAGTTGTTGTTCAGGATCATCTTCAAAGTGGACTTACCATGGGTCCCATCCATTTCCGATGATAAGCAAAATCATCCATTGCGTTGTCTTCAACAAGGGAGTCCACATCATCCTTTCTAGTCCAAGTATGTCATTCTCTTGAACTCCTGCAAATGATCGATTGTGATTGCCTTAGGCTGGTATAAAGAGTTTCAATGATCTATGGATCAAAAGTAATTCTTTTTGCCACTTAATGGAATAATCCTATGAGTCACCTCCTCAAGGGTGCCACATTATGGAATCATGGTAGTTATCTCCTCGCTACTTTCAACCCATCCTCCATCTTCTTAAGCGTGGAATAGTTGCCTACCAAATCGAACTTCACCATCTGTTACTATCCATCCATCTTGATGTATGTTTTGTGTCCCAACTCAAGAGTTGTTTCAGCGTCTCGCTCCACGAGTTGATCCTGAGTTGTTCGATCTTTGATAAGATCAATCCTTCTAGAGTTTTCCCTTTCCTCTCATTGTCATGTTAGTTGAAGATCTCAAAAGCAAGGATGTCAAGATTGACATGATGCAATGAATCAACATCTTCGAGAAGGGCAATCGGATCGTGAAGATTCTTTATTGGTGTTCCCTCTGTCTTCTTACCCCACATCTTGAATCTCGGGACGAGATCCTTGTTTAGTGGGGGTGAGTTGTCACAGCCCTAGCTTAGCCTTTGCTTGTCCTTGCATGATCATCATGTCATCATGTCTAAATTTCATTAAAGTTGAAATGGGGATGACCAACCGTAGCACCAAATTTAAATCAAATAGTTTCAATTTAAAAAAACATTTTCAAGAAACCAGAATGCTCTTTAGAAAAGTTCATCATTTTTGAATTGGTCTAGAACCTCTGACAAAAATGGTGCACACCTTTTTAGGTCATTCTAGGATTTTTGAATTAAATCATAAGTATTTGCATTTGGACATTTAAATCCTATAAATAATTTTAAATGTCCAAATAATCTTGAAAGTATTTTAAGGTTGTTGGAAATAATACAAACATATGCCACAATTATTTTCAGGATTTTACAAAATGAATTAGTAATTTTACTAATTCAAAACAGAGAAATAAAATAGAAAACAGAAACCAAAATAGGAAAAAAACAGAGAAGGAGAAAACTTACCTGGCCTTACCTGCGGCCCAGCAAGCCGGCCCAGCCCAGCTGGCCCCTGCCAGTCGTCCCGTACCTCTGCCAGTAGGCAGAGGCAAGGCAGCGAGCGCACGCGCCCGGGCGGCCACCTCCTGCTTCGCCGTGTCGACGCCTCCTTCCTCCCAACCCCGCGCCCAGGAGACGTGGACGAGGCCGTGCTGATCCCCCTTCTTCCCTGGCCATTTTCCCCCTCTCCTTCCTCCTTCTTCGCCCGAATAGAGAGCCCCGCCGGCCACCGCAGAGAGCAGCTCACCGCCGACGTGGTCACTGGCCTCCCCTCGCCTGCCCACCTTGCGTGAGAGCTCTGCCTCTCTGTTCTCTTCCTCATAGCCGAGCCGCACGACACCGGGAGCCTCGTACCGTCGTCCTCGCCCGCTTCTTCAACCCTCGGCCGTGAAGATCTCCGGCGACCGTACACCGTCTTCAGTGCATCCCCGACCTCCCCCTCGCGCCCGTTAGCCTCGCTGTGAGCCTCCACACCGAACCCCTATCTTCCCTCTGCTGATTTCATCCTCTAACCGCGGGCTCCGTCGAGCCCGAGAGCTCGTCGCTGCCGACCATGGCGCCGTCGCGGCTACAGGCGTCGTAGCTTGAACCTGAGCTTGTAATCGTGCTCGGGATGATCTCAGGGGACTAAAACACCCCCTAGCTATCCTTCCCATGCCCCGTAGTGGTCGCCCATGCCATCACCGAACTCCGGCCACCGCCTAGCTCCCCGCCGCCGCCTACTCCGGCCATACCAGCCTCCGCCGTCTGCCCTGCTGGATGCGCCGCACTCACCGCTGCCATTAGACGCAAACGGTGAGGCAAATGGTCGCTCGTAGCTCAATCCCGAGCGAACGCCGCCACGGTTTGAGGTCGCCGCCGGCCAAACTCCGGCAAGCTGACGTGGAGGATTAGATTAGTACTAATTACGCCATTAGGCTAACCTTAGGACAATGACATATGGGCCCCACGCCCTAATTAACCCCGGTTTTATTTTCTGTTTAGTTTAGATTAACCCAGCGAGACCCACGCGTCACAGTTGACCCTGCTGACGTGGTCGTTGACCTGGCCCACCTGTCAGCGAGCTAAACAGCCCCGGGCCACTGACGTGTGGCCCCACACGTCAGGTTTGACCTTGCCAGTCATAGTTGACTAGCTGACATCATAGTGACATCATGCTGACGCAGTAATCCTTTTCTGGAATTTAAATAAATTTTAAATGATTTATTTATTTCAGGAAATAGCCAAAACTTCTAAAAATCATAGAAATTCAACCGTAACTCCAAATGAAATAATTTATATATGAAAAATTATCAGAAAAATCCAATCTATCCATTTATGCTACTTTCATGCATGATCAACCAACCTATACCCACTGTATAAGTGAAAACATGATAATGGCATTTTAAATGCTAAATATGGAGTTTGCATATGAACCCTTGGTCCATATGGACTTCATTTAAATTGTTGCTAGATGCATTAGTGCAAATCATAACATTATTGACATGTCACATTCATGCATCATATTGTTGCATTGCATTGATTATGTTTCCTCTCTGTTGCCGGTGTTTGTCCCCTCTCAGTAGATGATGTTCCGATAAATTGATCGATGACACCGATGAAGAACTATACTATCTTCAGAAGTGCCAGGCAAGCAAAACCCCCTTGTTCATTCCGATACAATCCCACTCCCTCGCTCCTGCTCTCTTTTACTGCATTAGGGCAACACCGATTCAACTGTTACATGCTGCGGTAGTTGAACCCCTTTTCCTCTGCATGACCTGTCATTGCCACAGTAAATGGATGAAACCCACTAGCATGAGTAGGAGTTGTTTGAGCCCTGATGTGCCTACTCATCCATGCTTGTTTGTCATGCCTGCTACTGCTTAGAGTTGAGTCAGGTCTGATTCATCGGGGATGAATTAGAATGTGGTGAACATGTCCTACTGTGTGTGAGCTAAGTGTGTGAACACGACTTGGTAAAGGTAGCGGTGAGAGGCCATGTAGGAGTACATGGTGGGTTGTCTCATTGTAGCCGTCCTCAGGAACTGAGTTTTGTGTTTGTGATCCATGAACAGTTACTACCACACATTGGGTTCCGGTAATTCGGCCTCTCTCAGCTTATTAATCAACTCGATCTCTGTCCAGGAGTTGCAACTAGTTTCTAGTGTTTGTAGGTAGTGTTAGTAGTCTACCAAGTGGCACCCAGTACAGGTGGGCTTGGGACAAACTAGACACAGTGGCACGGTGTACCAAGTGGCACCCGGATGGTGGGCTTGGGAACCCTGCACACATCGTTTTGGGGCCGTGAGCGACACCCCGGCCGGATCTCCTTGCGGATGGAACCCGAATAGGCGATAAACCTGGACAAGAGACTTGTTGGTTAGTCAGGTCGTGGCCGACTCCCTCGCCCGGCTTCCGCTTGAAGGTTGCCGAGGTACATGACGTGTACAGGGCGATAAGTGGCGAGAGCGTGTGTGAAGAAGTACACCCCTGCAGGGTTATCATTATCTATTCGAATAGCCGGATTCCTCAGATATGGAAACTTGGACACCTTGCATAGTTCATAGACAAGTGAAAGTGGATACTCTAAAACTCGCAAGATAAGCGTGAGTGCTATGGATGGCGTTCTCGTAGGGAGACGGGAGCGGATCCATAGTGGTGTATTGGTATGGTGAATATGTGGACTCGTGTGCGCCACCTCAAAAGAGTTGCTTGCAGTTGTAGTTCAGGATAGCCACCGAGTCAAAGCTGGCTTGCTGTAGTTAAACTCCGCCACCCCCCCCTTGTTGATACCGATGCATATGTAGTTAGTTCTGATGTAAGTCTTGCTGAGTACCTTTGTACTCACGTTTGCTTAATTTATGTTTTGCAGAGAGACTTCAGTCTCGCTAGTAGTTCCGCGTGGACTTCGACGTATAGCTTGTTACCTCAGCTACGATCTTGTGCCCTCGGCAGGATCTGGTAGATAGTCAGGCTTCTCAGCCTTCTTCATTTGTAGTTGTCTGTACTTAGACAAGTTAAGCTTCCGCATGTGCTTGTTGCTTGTATGCTCTGTATGTTGGGTCATGAGACCCATGTTTGTAATATCTCGCTCTTCGGAGCCTAATGAATAAATACCTGAGTCGTAGAGTCTTGTTGTGATGCCATGTTGTATGTACTCATATCGGGCATATTGTGTGTATGGTTGAAATGCTTGGTATGAGTGGGATCCGACAATCTAGTTGTTTATCCTTGGCAGCCTATCATATGGGGAAATGTAGTCTAGTGCTTTCTGAGCGATAGTAGTCCGCTACAGCCCGGTTCACCGGAGTCCTGCTAGCCCAGCACTACTGCTCAGGACACTTGACTGGCCGGCATGTGTTTCACTTCGTTCCTGTGTCTGTCCCTTCGGGGAAATGTCACGCGGTGACATCCGGAGTCCTGCCTAGCCTGCTATAGCCCGGGTTACCGGAGTCCTGTTAGCCCAGTGCTACAGCCCGGATTCACACGCTGTTGACCGACATGCTCGAGGTTGATTCATGTATGCCTGTCCCCATGGGTTAGTGCCGCTTTGGGTTCACGACTAGCCATGTCAGCCCGGGTTCTTTGTCATATGGATGCTAGCGACACTATCATATACGTGAGCCAAAAGGCGCAAACGGTCCCGGGCCAGGTAAGGTGGCTCCCGTGGGAATACCGTGCGTGAGGCCACAAAGTGATATGATGTGTTACATGCTAGATCGGTGTGACCCACGATCGGGGTCCTGACACCAACGCCTCGCACCCACGCGTGTGCGTGTACGACAGAAACCCGCAAACCTCCGTGCATTGCTCAGCCCCGACCATCCATCGAACCGGAACACCCCGATATTTTCCCCACCCTCGCTTCTACCATGGTTTTTTCCGTCATGGACGGCCCAAAGAATGTCATGCAACTGCGTCTCCGTCCCGCCCAGGACGAAAAGCCCATTTTCTGTCATGATTTTTTGTCATAGAAGTAGGAGCCCACCACATCTATCATGATGCCGGGTTTTGTCACAATTATCGTCATAGAAGTGTCATAAGTATGACAAAAAAATTTGTTCGGCCCAAAATGTCACGGATGTGTCTTTTTTTTGTAGTGATGATCGTTTAGTTTGTTGCTATTGCTTTCTCCATAACTATACATGTTCCTATGACTATGAGATCATGCAAGTCCCAAATACCGGAGGAACACTTTGTGTGCTACCAAACGTCACAACGTAACTAGGTGATTATAAAGGTGCTCTACAGGTGTCTCCGATGGTGTTTGTTGAGTTGGCATGGATCAAGATTAGGATTTGTCACTCCGATTGTCGGAGAGGTATCTCTGGGACCTCTCGGTAATGTACATCACAATAAGCCTTGCAAGCAATGTAGCTAATGAGTTAGTTACAAGACATAGCATTACGGAACGAGTAAAGAGACTTGCCGGTAACGAGCTTGAACTAGGTATTGAGATACCGACGATCGAATCTCGGGCAAGTTGTTACGATGACAAAGGGAACAACGTATGTTGTTATGCGGTTTGACCGATAAAGATCTTTGTAGAATATGTAGGAACCAATATGAGCATCCAGGTTCCACTATTGGTTATTGACCAGAGATGAGTCTCGGTCATGTCTACATAGTTCTCGAACCCATAGGGTCCGCACGCTTAACGTTCGGTGATGATCGGTTATGAGTTTATGTGTTTTGATGTACCGAAGGTAGTTCGTAGTCCCGGATATGATCACGGACATGACGGAGTCTCGAAATGGTCGAGACATAAAGATCGATATATTGGACGGCTATATTCAGACACCTGAAGTGTTTCGGGTGATTTCAGAGAAAATCGGAGTGCCGGAGGGGTTACTGGAACCCCCCGGGGAAGTATTGGGCCTTAGTGGGCCTTAGGGGAGAGAGAGGGCAGCAGCCCAGGAGGTGGCGCCCCCCCAAGGGGAGTCCGAATAGGACTAGGGGAGGGGGGCGCGGCCCCTCTTTCCCTCTCCCTCTCCCTCTCTTTCCTTCCCCCTTCCTCCTTCCTAGTAGGACTAGGAAAGGATGAATCCTACTCCTACTAGGAGGAGGATTCCTCCTCGCCTTGGGCGCCACTAGGGCCAGCCAGCCTCCCCCTTGCTCCTTTATATACGGGGGCAGGGGGCACCCTAGAACACACAAGTTGATTGTTCCAAGCCGTGTGCGGTGCCCCCCTCCACCATAATCTACCTTGGTCATATTGTAGCGGTGCTTAGGCGAAGCCCTGTTCCGGTAGCAACATCATCACCATCATCACGCCGTCGTGCTGACGAAGCTCTCCATTGAAGCTCTACTGGATCGTGAGTTCGTGGGAAGTCACCGAGCCGAACATGTGAAGATCACGGAGGTGTCGTACCTTCGGTGCTGGGATCGGTCGATCGTGAAGATGTACGACTACATCAACCGCGTTGTCATAACTCTTCCGCTTACGGTCTACGAGGGTACGTAGACGATACTCTCCCCTCTCGTTTCTATGCATCACCATGATCTTGCGTGTGCGTAGGAATTTTTTTGAAATTACTACGTTCCCACCATGTGTAACTTTGACCTCATCACCCACGGGTAAACTTATGATCGAAGTCATTCCACACACTTCATTTTTACAAAGCTTTTTGCCAGTAAACGCCCATGATTTGTCCCTCTTCTAGCCGACGCGTGGCCAAACTAGCCGAGAAGGAAGCTTGCGCGGTAAACAGTGCGGTAGCGCGGGAACAGGCTCACTGACGATACATTTGGTGCCTCTTCGAGCCCACGCGTGCAGTGCACTCTTGCCGCGGAGAAGTACAAGGTGGTCGGGTTCGACCTCAAGTACACCCACGCTCGTGTCGGGCCTCGTCCCAAGGTCGCCGTCACCCAGATGTGCGTGCGCCACCATGTCCTCGTCTACCACTACTGCCTGGCCATAAGGCCTTGCGAGCATTTCGCCAGGTTTGTCAACAGCCCCCACTACATGTTCGCTACGGTGGACATCACCAACGATGTAAATGCGCTCGAGAATTCGGGCATCGCCTACCAGAATCTTGTCGACATCCAGGGCCAATACAAGATCTGGGGCAGCAAGGAGCATGAGGAGGACTCACTGGTTCACCTCGCCGAGGCCATCATCGACCCCTACTACAGAGACATAAAGGATGCGTGCAACAAGAACAAGCGTGCCTGGCACTCGGCCTGGATGGAGAAACTCGACAAAGCTCACGTCGTGTACGCGACCAAGGAGGCGTACACGAGCTATGACATGTACAGGCGGATCGTTGACATGAGGAAGTGCCTCCTTCCCTAAAACGGCCAGGGATCCATCCGGAAGCAGAGCAATGGCAAGCCTCGTCGCAACAATAAGTAGATGATTAGATCATCATTTCTCCTACTTTAGTATGCATGTAATTTCTTACTTTGGTGTGTGGAAATGTTATGTGTGCAGTCACTTGTGTAATTGTATCCTTAATTTTGTTATGCAATGTTGTCTTTTTAAGTATATGCGTTGATGCTCTGTAGACAGAGCGTAGATGTTGTGCGGACAAAGAAAATCACATCGCACGCGGACTGAACAATGGAACCCGTCGGTGATGTTTTCATCAATCACTCACAATTGTATACCAGCAATCGTTTGCTCACAACACACGCGGCTTGTTAGCAGTAATCATCTGTGTTGTTATTGGTCTTCGCACACGTTTACGATTGCAGACCTGTTTGCCTCGTATCACACACATCTTGTTCATTTGAACCATTTATTCTCTCATGTCTCAATGCAAACAGTTCATCCGAGTGAACCACATGCCATATATCGCACACACCTTTGATCTGGATGACCGTTTCTTTTGTGTTGCCTAATCACAAATAGTTCATCCGAGTGAACCGTATGCTGTACATCGCACACACCTTCATCTGGCTGCCCGTTTCTTTTGTTCCTCCTCATCGCAACTAGTTAATTGAGATGAAATGTATGCCCTGCATCGCACACGCAA
This sequence comes from Triticum aestivum, assembly GCF_018294505.1. Taxonomy (NCBI): domain Eukaryota; kingdom Viridiplantae; phylum Streptophyta; class Magnoliopsida; order Poales; family Poaceae; genus Triticum; species Triticum aestivum. The sequence continues at coordinate 328,596,767 of NC_057806.1, read as the reverse complement.
CTAAATCTGAACCGTGTTTGATGCATCCTCCATTGCAAACGTTTTGCACCTTTTTTGACAGTTTTTTACACCGCCGTTTGCGATTATGGCATCGCACACAGTTTCGTTGAAGGGTCTCTGATCGTAGTGTCGCGTTAGCAGCAACCTGCAGTAGTGATCGATCCTTCAGTGATCCAACTACAGAAATCTCAATGGAAGCACCAATGTCAGTGTCAAAACCGGCGGATCTCGGGTAGGGGGTCTCGAGCTGTGGATCTTTGATCAATGGGGAATAAGGGACTAGGGACACAATGCTTACCCAGGTCCATGCCCTCTCTAAGAGGTAAAACCCAATATCCTGCTTGATTATATTGCTTGTGTATATGAGGATTACAGAGTCGATCTACCATGAGATCAGATGAACTAAACTTGGACTAGTAGGATGATGGTTGTTGTTCTAGCCTCTACAGACTAAACCCTCTGGTTTATATAGACACCAGGGGTACTAGGGCTACATATGGTCGGTTACTAGAAAGTAATAAACACGTTGAATCTTCTGATCTTCACTTGGAGGACACACCAAGGCACCAAAAAGCTTCCTGTCCGGATATGGGATCTCCTCATAGTTCGGCCTCCTAGTACTGGCAACGCGGATCAATAGTCTAACCCACAAGGAACAAGCCGGCAGGCCGAGGAACCCCTAATCCAGGACTCCCTCGGCGGGGACCCTTGCCTTGCTCCTCGGCTGTGAGCTTTCCGGCATGTTTAATTAGCCAACAGTTACGGTTGGTGTGGTTGGCGGGCTTATCTAGGGTGCTGTGGGTCTGGTAGGGTCTATCCAGGATCTTGTCCAACACGGTCGGGCCATCCTAGTTCCCTTTAGAGAGCTTCTTCCGCTGTCCAGATTTCGAGTTGATGAATCCAGCATTTACTGTCATATCATTGGCCTCGCCGCCGTTGTGCCGGCGCTTGTTCTTGTTGCATCGTGGTTTCCCGTTCCCGTCATGGACTTTGGAGGTGCCAGGTTCATCTGTGTGGTTGCTTCTATGAGATAACCAGCTGTCTTCGCCCGCGCAGAAGCAGGTCTTGAGAGAGGTAAGGGCCGACATGGTTATTGGTTTTTCTTGGCTGAGCTGGCGTGCTAGCCATTCGTCCCTAATGATGTGCTTGAATGCAGCAATTGCCTCAGCGTCTGGATAGTCAACGATCTAGTTCTTCTTAGTCAAGAACTAATTCCAAAATTGCCGGGCTGTTGGACGACGTGCCTTAAGTTATCGGCGTCTGGTGGCTGAACATATGCCCCTTGAAAGTTAGCTCCGGATGCATCTTCAACCTCTTCCCAGCTTCTTATGGAGTTCTCAGGGAGGCTGTTCAACCAGTGCCTTGCCGGTCCTTTTAGCTTGAGTGACATGTATTTCATGGCGTGGAGGTCATCTCCTTGAGCCATATGGATGTCGAGAAGGAAATCTTCGATCCACATGGCTGGGTCCGTTGTCCCATCGTATTATTTGATATTTACGGGTTTAAACCCTTCGGGGAACTGGTGATGCATCACCCCATCTGTGAAACACATTGGGTGAGCGGCACCCCTAACCCGGGACATGTCATGCCAAAGATCAGTTGTCATCCAAGCACGGTGTTGCTCCCGGGCTCTGTCCTTTCTCTCACGCCAGGCTTGATATCTGTCCCGTCCAGTGGGAGTGTGCCCTCTAGAATAGTAAATGGATCTTGTTTTGTCTGCTTTCGTAGTTAGGTCGTGCCGTAGGTCATATGGACCATTTGGTTGTATTGTCTCCTTGCCTCTCCGAAGAGGGACTGCAGGTGGATTTTTAGCTTCTCCAGTCGTCCTGTCCCATCCTCAAGGGGGTGGTCTGCCTGGTTGGCCTGAGTGTATCTAGGGGGTATGCGATCAAGGGCCTCATCATCAAATTGTGGCAGCATGCGCCATTTTTAGTAGCTTTTGGTTTGGTCCTGCCACTGGTTGCTAAAGCCTTCTTCGGTTGCCAAGACCACCATCCACCTGTCGTTGAGGGTGTTCTGCTCGGCTTTTAGCTGCTTCTTCTTCTTCAAGCTTCGGGCAGTGGCTATGAGTTGTTGCTTGAACCGTTCTTGTTCAAGAGGGTCTTCAGGGACAAGGACTTCCTCGGCTCCAAGGCTTTCGTCATCTTCGAAAAGAGGGAGGTAGTTGCTATCTTTGGAGTCATTGAGGCTCTCGGGGTCATTGAGGCCCTCGAGGTCATCCTGGTCCTCATGTCCTTCCAAGCCATCAGGTTGTTGTTCTGGGGTGACGCGGTCGCCGAGGTTTTCTATGTTGTCTGGGATATCATTTTCTCCGGTGCCCGTGTTGCTTTCCCTGCCCTTTCGCCCTCTGGATCGCCTGCGCTGACGCATGCATTTGGGTGGCTCCTCACCGGGCTTATCACCACCCTTCCTGGCGGTGCCATCCCCATTATTTCCAGGGGTGCCATCGTCCCTCTTCTCGAGGGTTTCCACCATATATACATTGTAGGTGGAGGTGGTTGTCCACCTCTAGTAGTGGGGGTGGTAGGGGAGGGCGCGGCATGGGTCATGGCGTCGACATCTTCATCCATGTCGTCGTACTCCTCGGAAGCGTAGTCCAACATGTCACTTAAATCCATGACAATTGCTACTAAGTGGTTGATGGGTGGGACGTAAAACTTCATGTGGCTTACGTCAAGCTCGATCTGATCATAGACCAAGGACAAGCCATCTGTGATGCTCATTATCAGGATCTGATCTAACGCCTCGTTTAATAGCGAGAGGTCGGATGGTTGATACGTCCATTTTGCATCAGGCTTTTATATCGATATTTATTGCATTATGGGTTGCTATTACACATTATGTCACAACACTTATGCATATTCTCTATTATTTTACAAGGTTTGCACGAAGAGGGAGAATGCCGGCAGTTGGAATTCTGGGATAAAAGGAGCAAATATTAGAGACCTATTCTGCACAACTCCAAAAGTCTTGAAACTCCACGGAAGTCAGTTTTGGAATATATAAAAAATATTGGGAAAATAAAGCACCAGAGGGGGCCACCCACCATTCATGAGGGTGGGGCGCGCCCTGCCCCCTGGGCGCGCCCCCTGCCTCGTGGGCCCCCTGGCAGGCCTCCGGTGCCCATCTTCTGCTATATGAAGTCTTTCGCCCAGGAAAAAATAAGAAGGAAGCTTTTGGGATGAAGCGCCGCCGTCTCAAGGTGGAATCTTGGCGGAACCAATCTAGGGCTCCGGTGGAGTTGTTCTGCCGGGGAAACATCCCTCCGGGAGGGGAAAATCATCACCATCGTCATCACCATTGATCCTCTCATCGGGAGGGGGTCAATATTCATCAACATCTTCACCAGCACCATCTCATCTCAAACCCTAGTTCATCTCTTGTATCCAATCTTTGTCTCAAAACCTCAGATTGGTACATGTGGGTTGCTAGTAGTGTTGATTACTCCTTGTAGTTGATGCTAGTTGGTTTATTTGGTAGAAGATTATATGTTCAGATCCTTTATGCATATTAATACCCCTCTGATTATGAACATGACTATGATTTGTGAGTAGTTACGTTTGTTCCCGAGGACATGGCAGAAGTCTTGCTATAAGTAGTCATGTGAATCCGGTATTCGTTCGATATTTTGATGAAATGTATGTTCTCTCCTCTAGTGGTGTCATGTGAACGTCGACTACATGACACTTCACCATTGTTTGGGCCTAGGGGAAGGCATTGGGAAGTAATAAGTAGATGATGGGTTGCTAGAGTGACAGAAGCTTAAACCATAGTTTATGTGTTGCTTCATAAGGGACTGATTTGGATCCATATGTTTCATGCTATGGTTAGGTTTACCTAAATACTTATTTTATAGTTGTGGATGCTTGCAAGAGGGGTTAATCATAAGTGGGATGCTTGTCCAATGAAGGGAAGTACCCAAGCACCATTCCACCCACATATCAAATTATCAAAGTAACGAACGCAAATCATATGAGCGTGATGAAAACTAGCTTGACGATAATTCCCATGTGTCCTCGGGAGCGCTTTCCTTTATATAAGAGTTTGTCCAGGCTTGTCCTTTGCTACAAAAAGGATTGGGCCACCTTGCTGCACCTTTTTTACTTTTATTACTTGTTACCCGTTACGAATTACCTTATCACAAAACTATATGTTACCGATAATTTCAGTGCTTGCAGAGAATACCTTACTGAAAACCGCTTGTCATTTCCTTCTGCTCCTCGTTGGGTTCGACACTCTTACTTATCGAAAGGACTACGACAGATCCCCTACACTTGTGGGTCATCAAGACTCTTTTCTGGCGCCGTTGCCGGGGAGTGAAGCGCCTTTGGTAGGTGGAATTTGGTAAGGAACAATTTATATAGTGTGCTAAAATTTACTGTCACTTGTTACTATGGAAAGTAATCCTCTGAGGGGCTTGTTCGGGGTATCTTCACCCCGACCAGTAGAGAAAAGAGTTGCTCCTCAACCTACCGAACCTACTGAAAATGTTTGCTTTGAAATTCCTTCAGGTATGATAGAGAAACTGCTAGCTAATCCTTTTACATGAGATGGAACATTGCATCCCGATTTGCACCTAATCTATGTGGATGAAGTTTGTGGATTATTTAAGCTTGCAGGTATGCCCGAGGATGTTATCAAGAAGAAGGTCTTCCCTTTATCTTTGAAGGGAAAGGCATTGACATGGTTTAGGCTATGCGATGATATTGGATCATGGAACTACAACTGATTGAAATTGGAATTTCATCAGAAGTTTTATCCTATGCATCTTGTTCATCGTGATCGTAATTATATATATAATTTTTAGCCTCGCGAAGGAGAAAGCATCGCTCAAGATTGGGGGAGGCTTAAGTAAATGTTATATTCATTCCACAATCATGAGCTCTCAAGAGAAATTATTATTCAAAAATTTTATGCTCGGCTTTCTCTCAATAATCACTCCATGCTCGATACTTCTTGTACTGGTTCTTTTATGATGAAGACTATTGAATTCAAATGGCATTTATTGGAAAGAATTAAACGCAAATCTGAAGATTGGGAACTCGACGAAGGTAAGGAGTCAGGTACAACACCTAAGTTTGATTGTGTTAAATCTTTTATGGATACCAATGCTTTTCGCGAATTTAGCACTAAATATGGACTTGACTCTGAGATAGTAGCTTCTTTCTGTGAATCCTTTGCTACTCATGTTGATCTCCCTAAGGAGAAGTGGTTTAAATATCATACTCCTATTGAAGTAAAAGTAGTTGAACCTATTAAAGTTGAAGAAAATACTATCACTTATAATGTTGATCATATTGTTCCTACTACTTATATTGAGAAACCACCTTTCCCTATTAGAATAAAGGATCACGCTAAAGCTTCAACTGTGGTCAAAAAAAGTAATATTAGAACACCCAAACCCGCTGAGCAAATTAAAGTTGAACCTAGTATTGCTATGGTTAAAGATCTCATGGTTGATAATATTGATGGGCATGTTATTTACTTCTGTGATGAAGCTGCTAGAATTGCTAAACCCGATACTAAAGATAAAAATAGACCTCTTGTTGGCATGCCTATTGTTTCTGTTAAAATAGGAGATCACTGTTATCATGGCTTATGTGATATGGGTGCTAGTGTCAGTGCAATACCTTATACCTTATATGAAGAAATTATGCATGATATTGCACCTGCTGAGATATAAGATATTAATGTTACTATTAAGCTTTCCAATAGCGATACTATCTCACTGGTTGGGATTGTTAGAGATGTTGAAGTCTAGTGTGGGAAAATTAAATATCCTACTGATTTTCTTGTTCTTGCTTCCCCACAAGATAACTTTTGTCCCATTATATTTGGTAGACCCTTCTTGAATATTGTTAATTCTAAGATAGACTGCAAAAAGGATATTGTTTCTGTTGGTTTAGGGGATATGTCTCATGATTTTAATTTTGCTAAATTTCATAGACAACCCCATGATAAAGAATTTCCTAGTAAAGATGAAATTATTGATCTTGCTTCTGTTGTCGTGCCTCCTAATGATCCTTTAGAACAATATTTGCTAGACCATGAAAATAATATGTTTATGAATGAAAGAGGGGAAATAGATGAAGTATTCTTTAAACAGGGACCTATTTTGAAACACAACTTGCCTGTCGAAATTCTAGGGGATCCTCCTCCACCCAAGGGTGATCCCGCGTTTGAGCTTAAACCATTACCTGATACTCTTAAATATGCTTATCTTGATGAAAAGAAGATATATCCTGTTATTATTAGTGCTAACCTTTCAGAGCAAGAAGAAGAGAAATTATTGAAAACTCTAAAGAAGCACCGTGCTGCTATTGGATATACTCTTGATGATCTTAAGGGCATTAGTCCCACTCTAGCCAGCACAAAATAAAATTGGAGAAAGACGCTAAACCGGTTGTTGATCACCAGCGATGGTTAAATCCTAAGATGAAAGAAGTGGTAAGAAAATAAATACTAAAGCTTCTGGAGGCAGGTATAATTTATCCTGTTGCTGATAGTCAGTGGGTAAGTCTTGTCCATTGTGTCCTTAAGAAAAGAGGTATTAGGGCATGTACAATGGTTGATAAGATAGTCTTATCTTAAGTTTTGCATGTAATTTAGAGATGACCAAAAAGAAAGTCTACAATGGGTCATCTCTTAGCCTTATCTTCAATAATTAGCAATTCCTAAAAATGTGGTGAGACATATTGTGCTAACAAATCATCTCTTGTCTTCTCTTAAATAAGAGAAGACAAACCTTTTCTTATGAGCTCTCTCTCATCCACCTCATCATTGATCCTACGTGGCACTCTTAAGATAGCACCATTGTACATGCCCTTACTCTTGTTCCTAATGATAAAGATGAATTGATCCCACAAAGAATTGTTACAGGTTATAGAATGGTAATTGATTTCCACAAACTAAATAAAGCTACTAAAAAGGATCATTACCCTTTACCTTTTTTTGATCAAATGCTAGAAAGATTATCCAAACATACACATTTTTGCTTTCTGGATGGTTATTCTGGTTTCTCTCAAATACCTGTGTCAAAAGAGGATCAAGAAAAGACCACCCTTACTTGCCCTTTTGGTACCTTTGCTTATAGACGTATGCCTTTTGGTTTATGTAATGCACCTGCTACCTTTCAAAGATGTATGACTGCTATATTCTCTGACTTTTGTGAAAAGATTGCTGAGATTTTCATGGATGAGTTTTCCGTGTATGGAACTTATTTTGATGATTGCGTAAGCAACCTTGATCGAGTTTTGCAGAGATGTGAGGAAACCAATCTTGTCTTGAATTTGGTGAAGTGCCACTTTATGGTTAATGAAGGTATTATCTTGGGTCATAAAATTTCTAAAATAGGTATTGAAGTTGATAAGGCTAAAGTTGATGCTATTGAAAAGATATCGTGTCCAAAGGACATTAAAGGTATAAGAAGTTTCCTTGGTCATGTTGGTTTTTATAGGAGGTTGATTAAACACTTCTCAAAAATTTCCAGGCCTCTGACTAATCTCTTACAAAAAGATGTTCATTTTGTCTTTGATGATGATTGTGTAGAAGCATTTGAAATACTTAAGAAAGCATTGATTTCTGCACCCATTGTTCAGCCACCTGATTGGAATTTACCCTTTGAAATTATGTGTGATGCTAGTGATTATGCTGTAGGTGTTGTTCTAGGACAAAGAGTTGATAAGAAATTAAATGTTATCCGATATGCTAGTAAAACTCTAGACAGTGCCCAGAGAAATTATGCTACTACTGAAAAGAATTTTTAGCAGTTGTATTTGCTTGTGATAAGTTCAGACCTTACATTGTTGACTCTAAAGTAACTGTTCACACCGATCATGCTGCTATTAAATATCTTATGGAAAAGAAAGATGTTAAACCTAGACTTATTAGATGGGTTCTCCTACTACAAGAATTTGATTTGCATATTATTGATAGAAAGGGAGCTGAGAACCCCGTTGCAGACAACTTATCTAGGTTAGAGAATGTTCTTGATGTCCCACTACCTATTGATGATAGCTTTCCTGATGAACAATTAGATGTCATAAATGCTTCTCGTACCGCTCCATGGTATGCTGATTATGCTAATTACATTGTTGCTAAATTTATACCACCTAGTTTCACCTATCAGCAAAAGAAAAAGGTTTTCTATGATTTAAGACATTACTTTTGGGATGACCCACACGTTTATAAAGGAGTAGATGGTGTTATTAAACGTTGTGTACCTGAGCATGAACAGGAATAGATCCTACGCAAGTGTCACTCCGAGGCTTATGGAGGACACCACGCTGGAGATAGAACTGCACATAAGGTATTGCAATCTGGTTTTTATTGGCCTACTCTTTTCAAGGACGCCCGTAAGTTTGTCTCATCTTGTGATGAATGTCAAAGAATTGGTAATATTAGTAGACGTCAAGAAATGCCTATGAATTATTCACTTGTTATTGAACCATTTGATGTTTGGGACTTTGATTATATGGGACCGTTTCCTTCCTCTAATGGGTATACACATATTTTAGTTGTTGTTGATTACGTTACTAAGTGGGTAGAAGCTATTCCAACTAGTAGTGCTGATCATAACACCTCTATTAAGATGCTTAAAGAAGTTATTTTTCCGAGGTTTGGAATCCCTAGATACTTAATGACTGATGGTGGCTCCCATTTTATTCATGGTGCTTTTCGTAAAATGCTTGCTAAGGATGATGTTAATCATAGAATTGCATCTTCATATCACAGTCTAGTGGTCAAGTAGAACTGAGCAATAGAGAGCTTAAATTAATTTTGCAAAAGACTATTAATAGATCGAGAAAGAATTGGTCCAAGAAACTTGATGATGCATTATGGGCCTATAGAACTGCATATAAGAATCCTATGGGTATGTCTCCGTATAAGATGGTTTATGGAAAAGCATGTCACTTACCTCTCGAACTAGAACATAAAGCATATTGGGCCATTAAAGACCTCAATTATGATTTCAAACTTGCCGGTGAGAAGAGACTATTTGACATTAGCTCACTTGATGAGTGGAGAACCCAAGCCTATGAGAATGCCAAACTGTTTAAAGAAAAGGTTAAAAGATGGCATGACAAAAGGATACAAAAACATGAGTTTAATGTAGGTGATTATGTATTGTTATACAACTCTCGTTTAAGATTTTTTGCAGGAAAACTCCTCTCTAAATGGGAAGGTCCTTACGTTATCGAGGAGGTCTATCGTTCCGGTGCCATAAAAATCAACAACTTCGAAGGCACAAATCCGAGGGTGCTGAACGGTCAAAGAATCAAACATTATATCTGAGGTAATCCTATAAATGTTGAAACTAATGTTATTGAAACAGTAACCCCGGAGGAGTATATAAGGGACACCTTCCAGAATGTTTCAGCCTCCGAAAAGGAAGAGGTATGTGGTAGGGTAAGTAAACCGACTCCAAAACAGTACTAATAGCAATTTTTCTCCATTTTGGAATATTTAAGAAAATAGGGAAATTAGAAGTAGTCTGGAAAGGACACGAGGCATCCACGAGGGTGGAGGGCGCGCCCCCTGCCTCGTGGGCACCTCGTGTGTCCTCCGGACTCCGTTTTCTTGCATGATACTTCTTTTGATCGGTAAAAATTCATTATATAATCTCCCGAAGGTTTTGACCACTGTACCATGCAAATATCCTTTGTTTTTGCTTTGAGCTGTTTCTGCAGCAGATTTAGAGCAAGATGTCATCTCAAGACACCGACAGAGAGAGCTATGTCTCACATCTCATTGCTGACCCAAAGACCTATGGGGACCTATCTCCTTGTGGTCGAACTACAGATGATGAGGAGGATGCTCATTTGAGGAGGATCAATGATTCAAGTTCGGAGGAGGAGGATGTTCCTCTACCTCAACCTGGGGATATGCACGTGAAGTTCAAGAAGTCCAGTCTTCCTAAGAGGGCTAAACTGTCTAACAACCGATCTATTCCTTCTCGTTTTCGGAGGAAAAGCAAAGAAGATTTATGTGACAAGATCTTGAAGCTGCAATCGGAGGTCGATGATTTAAAGGAGGAGATCGCTCTTCTCAATTACAATATGAAAAGGCTGAAGGCACAATTGTCATCATCATCACCATCTCCTTCACCTCCGAAGAAAGAGACATAAATACATGGGTATGGGCACTCCCCTTGGCAACTGCCAAGCTTGGGGGAGGTGCCCCGGTATCATATCACCATAACACTGCTATCTTTACCATTTTTCCTAGTTCGATCCTTTTGGTTATATCTTGATCTAATAGAATAAAGTTTAGTATGATCTAGTTTTGAGTTTTGCTTTATGATCCTTCTATGTAATTGAGTCCGTGAGCTATATATGTAATAAAGATTAGTTTTGAGTCAAGGGCTTGGTTATCTTGCTATGATCTTGAGAAAAAAGAGAAATAATAAAAAGAAATAAAGAGATCATATTTATCTTATGGAGAGTAATGACTTCACATATAAAGAGTGTGATGAATAAAAGTTGTTGAGAGTTGACAAACATAGTTTTAGTCATCGTTGAATTAATAGGAAGTAATAAAGAAAGAGAGGTTTTCACATATAAATATACTATCTTGGACATCTTTTATGATTGTGAGCACTCATTAAAATATGACATGCTAAAAGGTTGATGTTGGACAAGGAAGACAACGTAATGGGTTATGTTTTCTTACATCCAAAATAAATTATATTGTCATGGATCATCCAACATGTTGATCTTGCCTTTCCCCCTCATGCTAGCCAAATTCTTTGCACCAAGTAGAGATACTACTTGTGCTTCCAAATATCCTTAAACCCAGTTTTGCCATGAGAGTCCACCATATCTACCTATGGATTGAGTAAGATCCTTAAAGTAAGTTGTCATTGTTGCAAGCAATAAAAATTGCTCTCTAAATATGTATGATCTATTAGTGTGGAGAAAATAAGATTTATATGATCTTGTGATGTGGAAGAAATAAAAGCGACCGACTACATAATAAAGGTCCATATCACAAGTGGCAATATAAAGTGACGTTCTTTTGTATTAAGATTTCGTGCATCCAACCATAAAAACACATGAAAACCTCTTCTTCCCTCTGCGAAGGGCCTATCTCTTATTTTTGTCCTATACTTTATACAAGAGTCATGGTGATCTTCACCTTTCCTTTTTACATTTTATCCTTTGGCAAGCATTGTGTGTTGGAAAGATCCTGATATATATATATATATATATATATATATATATATATATATAATTGGATGTGGGTTTTCATAAACTATTATTGTTGACATTACCCTTGTGGTAAAAGGTTGGGAGGCAAAACTATAAGCCCCTATCTTTCTCTGTGTCCGATTAAAGCTTCATACTCATAAGTATTGTGTGAGTGTTAGCAATTGTGAAAGACTAAATGATAGTTGAGTATGTGGACTTGCTAAAAAGCTCTTATTGACTCTTTCCGATGTTATGATAAATTGCAATTGCTTCAGTGACTGAGATTATAGTTTGTTAGTTTTAAATTGCAATTGCTTCAATGACTGAGATTATAGTTTGTCAGTTTCCAATGAAGTTTCTGATTCATACTTCACATTGTGAATAGATTGTTACTTTAGCATAAGAAATCATATGACAATATATATATATATATATATATATTGTTCTTCTAAGAATGATCATGATGCCCTCATGTTTGTGTTTTATTTTATCGACACGTCTATCTCTAAACATGTGGACATATTTTTCGCTATCGGCTTCCGCTTGAGGACAAGTGAGGTCTAAGCTTGGGGAGTTGATACGTCCATTTTGCATCATGCTTTTATATCAATACTTATTGCATTATGAGTTGTTATTACACATTATGTCACAATACTTATGCCTATTCTCTCTTATTTTACAAGGTTTGCACGAAGAGGGAGAATGTCGGCAGCTGGAATTCTGGGCTGGGAAAGGAGCAAATATTAGAGACCTATTCTGCACAACTCCAAAAGTCCTGAAACTCCACAGAAGTCAATTTTGAAATATATAAAAATATTGGGTGAAGAAAGCACCAGAGGGGGGCCACCCACCATCCACGAGGATTGGGGGCGCGCCCCTTGCCTCGTGGCCCCCCTGGCAGGCCTCCGGTGCCCATCTTTTGCTATATGAAGTCTTTCGCCCTGAAAAAATAAGAAGGAAGCTTTCGGGACGAAGCGCCGCCGTCTCGAGGCGGAACCTTGGCGGAACCAATCTGGGGCTCCGGTGGAGCTGTTCTGCCGGGGAAACATCCCTCCGGGAGGGGGAAATCATCACCATTGTCATCACTATCGATCCTCTCATCGGGAGGGGGTCAATCTTCATCAACATCTTTACCAGCACCATCTCATCTCAAACCCTAGTTCATCTCTTGTATCCAATCTTTGTCTCAAAACCTCGGATTGGTACCTGTTGGTTGCTAGTAGTGCTGATTACTCCTTGTAGTTGATGCTAGTTGGTTTATTTGGTGGAAGATTATATGTTTAGATCCTTTATGCATATTAATACCCCTATGATTATGAACATGAATATGATTTGTGAGTAGTTATGTTTGTTCCTGAGGACATGGGAGAAGTCTTGATATAAGTAGTCATGTGACTCTGGTATTCGTTCGATATTTTGATGAGATGTATGTTGTCTCTCCTCTAGTGGTGTCATGTGAACGTCGACTACATGGCACTTTACCATTGTTTGGGCCTAGGGGAAGGCATTGGGAAGTAATAAGTAGATGATGGGTTGCTAGAGTGACAGAAGCTTAAACCCTAGTTTATGCATTGCTTCATAAGGGGCTGATTTGGATCCATATGTTTCATGCTATGGTTAGGTTTACCTTGATACTTCTTTTGTAGTTGTGGATGCTTGCAAGAGGGGTTAATCATAAGTGGGATACTTGTCCAAGGAAGGGCAGTACCCAAGCACCGGTCCACCCACATATCAAATTATCAAAGTAACGAACGTGAATCATATGAGCGTGATGGAAACTAGCTTGACGATAATTCCCATGTGTCCTCGGGAGCGCTTTCCTTTATATAAGAGTTTGTCCAGGCTTGTCCTTTGCTACAAAAAGGATTGGGTCGTCTTGCTGCACCTTGTTTACTTTTATTACTTGTTACCCGTTACGAATTACCTTATCACAAAACTATCTGTTACCGATAATTTCAGTGCTTGTAGAGAATACCTTACTGAAAACCGCTTGTCATTTCCTTCTGCTCCTCGTTGGGTTCGACACTCTTACTTATCGAAAGGACTACAATAGATTCCCTATACTTGTGGGTCATCAATGGTCCCATCCCCTGACGTCGTTCGGGGTTAACCTCTAGCGTGTTGGTACAAGGGGTGTGTTCGGGTGTGAATGACCCGTGGTCCAAAGTCGGGGTCAGATCCGAGCTCAAAGCCAGGTCTGGGATAGAGGCCGACCTGAGGATAGGGTCGAGGAGAAGGCTTGAAGTTGAGGCTTTGGAATTTCTGGGTTTCTCGGGTAAGGCTGGGGACCGAGTGAAGATCAGATCACCCCGGGCGTAGCGGTGTACTCCAGGTTGCCAAACCGGATTACCTGTCTAGGGGCGAGACTATTGATCTGGTCAAGGTGACCGGTCGAGTTAGCGTGCAGAACAACACCGACAAACGCGAAGAGCTGGCCATGTACGAAGTTGTCCATGGTGCAGATGCCCTTGCTAGTGACTAAGCGAGCCATCGGTCCTTTGATGATCTCACAATGGAACTCTCAATGAAAGCACCAATGTCGGTGTCAAAACCGGTAGATCTCGGGTAGGGGGTCCCGAGCTATGGATCTTGAATCAATGGGTAACAAAGAACGCAGAGACAATATTTACCCAGGTTTGGGCCCTCTCGAAGAGGTCAAACCCTACATCCTGCTTGATTATATTGATGTGTGTATATGATGATTACTGAGTTGATCTACTGCGAGATCGGATGAACTAAACCCTAGATGAGTAAGATGGTGGTTCTCCCCCTCTACGGACTAAACCCTCTGGTTTATATAGACACCAGGGGTACCTAGAGTTACATATGTCGGTTACCACCAAGGGATGAGCACACGAGCTAAGCCAAGCAAGACTTGGAGTATACGCCAAGTCTCCGGAGGTTCCCTTCTAACCCGAGGACCCCTTAGTCCGGGACTCCCTCATCGACCACTTGTCACCTGGTCGGAACGGCTCACCCTAACGGCCATTAGCCATGCGCGCCATCAGCCGTGTCCAACGTGGACCTGACTAGAGGGCCCTCCTTGTCGTAAAAAGGCTTAAAATGTAACGATTTGAAGACTAAGGTTTTTTGGAACAACAAACCAATTTTGTGGTAGTTTTTTGAAAGAGTAATTTTGAACAACAAACCAATACTTGTGATATGTATATGTTTTAGAAGACGGTTCATAATGTCGACGGAGATTTTATACGCATAGTAATTGTTATTGAATAGCATGATGGTATGTTCCATCAGAAGATGAATGCAATTGGACAACTTGGCGCAAGTGCAATTCAGAAGTGTGTCATGGCAATGCATATGGAGTTTCGGGTCAGTATGCAAATGAATACTAGGGCAAAAAAAAGTATGTAGATGAATATGCCCACATTGCAGAAGATCTTGTCATCATCCGTGTGAAGAAATGTACAAAGGTGTGATTAGTTCTTTGAAGAGGAGTACATGAGAGCACCCAATGCAGATGCCATGACTGAAGCTGATGGAGAGTGGTGCAATTAGAGGGCTTCGTAGGATCTTTTCATCATTTTATTTGAAATATTTGCTTCATTTGGATAATATGTTGTGTTCTAATTTGAATTTGAGAATTTGAAAACAATGAGTTTGAAATGTCGGTGAAACATTTATGTCATAAAGGTCGAGATTTGAATTAAGATATTGTGGCATCTGGTTGCATTTTCCAACTGAAATGGAAAATTGAGATATTTGCGAGTACCAGTGGTTTCATTATGGGGCAGCTCGAGCAATTTTTTCAGTTGTGTATCCCTTGCTAATTGATTCTGACAATGTAGTTGGTATGGGGTTTATGTCTGCCAAAGGAAGTGATCAATAGGGAAGGAAAACTTTTTGCCCTCTCAATACTTGGATTATGCAGGAATCAAGTTTTTATGATGGGCAGGCTAGAGTTGGTCCTAGTACTTTACAAGCTTTGGTGAAAAAATGTGAAGCTAGCGTTGTGTTTTTGGCAAACGGGAAGGAATTGTTTGAATTTGGAAGGCAGGAGAAGAGTTCAATCTCTTCCTCTACTCTCCCTCCCGTCCACACGGCTAAGAATAGGTCTCACCCTGCTCGAGCTCAGCCAAACAAGAAGAGGACCATCATCCATGCATGCATGACGTAGTGTCATCCTCACCGCCACTCCATTGCATTTGCATGCGTTGCTAGCCCGGAGCTCGTCGAGCCACGATGGACACGGACGCCGCCGTGAACGTGACGGCGGCCGCGGCCAAGGCAGCGGCCGATGCCACGGCGACGGTGAAGCCCGTGGCGGCGGCGTGCTATGACAACAACCTGGTGAACTCGCAGGGCATGTTCCTGGGGGACCAGCCGCTGCGCTTCGCCCTCCCGCTCCTCCTCATCCAGGTCTCCCTCATCCTCCTGCTCTCCGCCGCCGCCCACCACGTGCTCCGCCGCCTCGGCCAGTCCCGCTTCGTCACCCACATGCTCGTCGGCATCCTCCTCGGCCCCTCCGTGCTCGGCCGCAACCACGAGCTCCGCGGCGCCCTCTTCTCCGAGCGCGGCACCTACATCCTCGAGAGCGTCTCGCTCGTCGCGCTCATCCTCTTCTTGTTTTCCATGGGCGTCAAGACGGACATGAGCCTGCTCCGCCGCCCCAGCGGCCGCGCCGTCGCCGTTGGCCTCGCTGGCTCCGTCGTCCCGCTCGCCATCACGCTCCCGGTGTTCCACATGCTACAGCCCACCCTCCCCGCCGACCTTCGCGGCTCGTCGCTCATCACCGAGATCGCCGTGCGCCTCTCGCTCTCCTCCTTCCCCGTCATCGCCGACGCGCTCGCCGAGCTCGACCTCCTCAACTCCGAGCTCGGTCGCATCGCGCTCACCGCGTCCCTCATCACCGACGTCACCTCCTGGTTCCTCCGAGCCTGCTTCGCCGCGGCGTTCCTCGTCACGGAGGCCAAGTCGCCCGCATTCACTACCAACATCCTCGCCTCCTTCGTCGGCTTCGTCTTCTTCGTCGCCTTCGTGGCACGCCCCGCCGGACGCTACATCGCCTACAAGCGCACGCCGGCGGGTGACCTCCTATCGGAGGGTTCCTTCGTCGTCGTGGTGATCGCGGCACTCCTGTCGGCGCTGGTGACGGATGTGATCGGGTTCAAGTACATGATCGGGCCGATGATGCTGGGGCTCGCGATCCCCGGTGGCATGCCGATCGGCGCCACCATGACGGAGCGGCTCGACTCCTTCTTCATCGCGCTCTTCCTCCCCGTGTATATGGCGCTCGCCGGCTACCGCACAGACTTCTCAGAGCTGGGCGGCCACGAGGAGAAATGGTGCGCGCTGGAGCTGTTCGTGGCCCTATGCGTCGCCGGAAAGATGGTGGGCTGCATAGCCGCGGGGCTCTTCTTCGCCATGCCGATCGGAGAGGCCACGGCTCTGGCGCTCATGCTCAACATCCGGGGCATCGTGGAGGTGGCCGCCATCAACAACTGGGGAGACACAATGAAGGCCACTGCCGAGCATTACTCGACGCTGACCTTGTCCATGGTGCTCATCACGGCAGCGGCCACGCCGCTCATCAAGATCCTCTACGACCCGACAGGGAGGTTCGCGAGGGCCAAGCGGCGGACCATGGAGGGCGCTCGGCCCAACGCGGAGCTCCGTGTGATGGCCTGCCTCTACACGGAGGACCACGCCGCGCCGCTCATCGACCTCCTCGAGGCCTCCGGCGCGAACCACGACTTCCCCGTCTCCCTCATCGTGCTCCACCTCACCGAGCTCGTCGGCCGCGCCGCCTCCGTGCTCAAGCCGCACAAGAAGTCGTCCACGTCCACCGCATCATCGCCGTCGGACCGCATCGTGAACGCGTTCCGCCACTTCGAGCAGCAGGCGGCGCCGGGGGCGGTGACGGTGAGCCCCTACGTCGCCCAGTCTCCCTACAGCTCCATGCACCATGACGTGTGCTCGCTAGCGCACAGCCGGAAGGCCAACCTCATCCTCCTCCCGTTCCACAAGTCCTCGGACGGGGCGCGCAGCACGGCCAACTCCGCCGTCCGCTCCGCCAACCGCGCCGTGCTCCAGTACGCGCCCTGCTCCGTCGCCATCCTCGTGGACCACGGCCTTGCGTCCGGGTCTGCGTGCGCCACGGCGTCCAACAGGAACCTGCTCCAGAGGGTGGCCCTCTACTTCCTGGGGGGACCCGACGACCGGGAGGCGCTGGCGTACGCGGCGAGGATGCCGGAGAGCGGGGGGACGTCGGTGACGGTGGTGCGGATCAAGCTGCGGAACTGGGTTGGGATGGGCGGGCACGACGAGGTGAGGGACGAGGAGGTGCTCCAGGAATTCTGGCAAAGGTACAGGGAAGACGAGAGGGTGGTGTACGTGGAGAAGACGGTGGAGGACGGGGAGGGGACAGCGTCGGTGGTGAGGTCCATGAGCGACAAGTTCGACCTGGTCATCGTCGGACGGAGAGGGGAGGACAGGGACGTCGAGGGGTCGGCGCTCACAAGCGGCCTCTCGGAGTGGAGCGAGTGCCCGGAGCTGGGCGTGCTCGGTGACATGCTCGCCACCGCGGAGTTCGCGTCCAAAGTGTCCATCCTCGTCATCCAGCAGCAGGCCGGGATTACCACCGGCGGCGATGCCGACTATCAATGATAGGGACTGATTCGACTTTGGTTCGTCGTTAGTACATTGTTTCTTTCTCGTTGAATATATGTATGTATATTCTAGTGAAAGCAAGGTAATTTTGTTCACTTGTAGTAGCACATATAGAGCAACTTATTGTTACTTTCCCTGTGCAACTTGTTGTAACAAAACTGTAAGAGGAAGATGATAGAATGATAGATGCATTTTTTGTTCTTCATGTCCCGCAAAATTCGCTTCCGGTTTGTTGCACCTTGCTATATTTTGCAATATGGTAAGTCAATTTTGTGGGAGGAGAAACGGTTCGAGGAGGAGGAAGGCTGGAGATAGAAGAAAGAAAATCGACTGTTCAATTTTTAATCTAATGGTCTAGAAAATCAACTTACCCAAAATATATTTTTGGACGACTGACATATAGCCGGTCCCATATTTTGTGGGACTTTGACCCACGGCAAAAGAAATAAAAGGTCAGATGAAAACAAATATCACTTTCTTTTACTTGGGAAAACTATACCAACAACTTTTTTTGGATAAAGACTATACCAACAATCATATGGAGGTGATTAATCCTCGGTCTTTTTTCTTTGGACTCTATGCGTTAGGTATCGGAAAATGTTTCAGTTGTCAGTCATTTTTCTCAGGAACCATCAGATCTTTCTCAAACGGCCCAAAACAGATCATTGTTCATATTCAACCTCCCTCTCTCTTTTTCCTCACGCGCCTCCAGCCTATCCCGCCCCAACCGTCGGC
>NC_057806.1:328569505-328577864 GCF_018294505.1 Triticum aestivum | reverse complement strand
TCTTCCTCGCCTCCACCTAGGATACCGCAGCTCAATGCCGCTCGCCAACGCTCATCACTGCAACACCTCACGTCGTCCCCACCTTGGTCTCGTGCATAGCAGAAATTAACTGACGACAAGAAAAAAGTCAGGCACATGCTCGCCACAGCGGAGTTCGTGTCCAAAGTGTCCATCCTCCTCATCCAGCAGCAGGCCGGGCTTACCACCGGCAGCGAAGCCTGAAGGAAATATGCCCTAGAGGCAATAATAAAGTTATTATTTATTTCCTTATTTCATGATAAATGTTTATTATTCATGCTAGAATTGTATTAACCGGAAACATAATACATGTGTGAATACATAGACAAACAGAGTGTCACTAGTATGCCTCTACTTGACTAGCTCGTTGATCAAAGATGGTTAAGTTTCCTAACCATAGACATGAGTTGTCATTTGATTAATGGGATCACATCATTAGGAGAATGATGTGATTGACTTGACCCATTTTGTTAGCTTAGCACATGATCGTTTAGTTTGTTGCTATTGCTTTCTTCATGACTTATACATGTTCCTATGACTATGAGATTATGCAACTCCCGTTTACCGGAGGAACACTTTGTGTGCCACAAAACGTCACAACGTAACTGGATGATTATAAAGGTGCTCTACAGGTGTCTCCGAAGGTACTTGTTGGGTTGGCGTATTTCGAGATTAGGATTTGTCACTCCGATTGTCGGAGAGGTATCTCTGGGGCCACTCGGTAATGCACATCACTATAAGCCTTGCAAGTATTGCAACTAATGAGTTAGTTGCGGGATGACGTATTACGGAACGAGTAAAGAGACTTGCCGGTAACGAGATTGAACTAGGTATTGAGATACCGACGATCGAATCTCGGGCAAGTAACATACCGATGACAAAGGAAACAACGTATGTTGTTATGCGGTCTGACCGATAAAGATCTTCGTAGAATATGTAGGAGCCAATATGGGCATCCAGGTCCCGCTATTGGTTATTGACCAGAGAGGTGTCTCGGTCATGTCTACATAGTTCTCGAACCTGTAGGGTCCGCACGCTTAATGTTCATTGACGATATAGTACTATGAGTTATGTATGTTGATGACCGAATGTTGTTCGGAGTTTTGGATGAGATCACGGATATGACGAGGAACTCTGGAGTGGTCTAAAAGTAAAGATTGATATGTGGATAGTAGTGTTTGATCTCCGGAAGGGTTCCGGAATTCACCGGAAGGGGTTCCGGATGTTTCCCGAAATGTTTGGGCACGGGAACACTTTATCTGGGTCAAAGGGGAAAGCCAACGAGGTTTTTGGAAAGCGCAAAAGGAAGTTTTGCGGAGTCCAGAGGCCAGACGCCAGGGCCCCTGGCGTCTTGGTCCAGACGCCGGGAACCCTGGCGTCTGGCCCTGGAGTCCGAGAAGGACTCTTGCCTTTCGGGTGAAACCGACTTTGTGGAGGCTTTTACTCCAAGTTTCGATCCCAAGGCTCAACATATAAATAGAGGGGCAGGGCTAGCACCCAAGACACATCAATAAACACCAAGCCGTGTGCCGGCAACCCCGTCCCCTCTAGTTTATCCTCCACCATAGTTTTCGTAGTGCTTAGGCGAAGCCCTGTGGAGATTGTTCTTCACCAACACCGTCACCACGCCGTCGTGCTGCCGGAACTCATCTACTACTTCGCCCCTCTTGCTGGATCGAGAAGGCGAGGACATCACCGAGCCGAACGTGTGCAGAACTCGGAGGTGCCGTGCTTTCGGTACTTGGATCGGTCGAATCGTGAAGATGTACGACTACATCAACCGCGTTGATATAACGCTTCCGCGAACGGTCTACGAGGGTATGTAGACAACACTCTCCCCTCTCGTTGCTATGCATCACTGTCGGTGTCAAAACCGGCGGATCTCGGGTAGGGGGTCCCGAACTGTGCGTCTAGGCCGGATGGTAACAGGAGGCAAGGGACACGAAGTTTTACCCAGGTTCGGGCCCTCTTGATGGAGGTAAAACCCTACGTCCTGCTTGATTAATATTGATGATATGGGTAGTACAAGAGTAGATCTACCACGAGATCGGAGAGGCTAAACCCTAGAAGCTAGCCTATGGTATGATTGTTGTTCTGTATGTTGTCCTACGGACTAAAACCCTCCGGTTTATATAGACACCGGAGAGGGTTAGGGTTACACAAAGTCGGTTACAATGGTAGGAGATCTACATATCCGTATCGCCAAGCTTGCCTTCCACGCCAAGGAAAGTCCCTTCCGGACACGGGACGAAGTCTTCAATCTTGTATCTTCATAGTCCAGGAGTCCGGCTGAAGGTATAGTCCAGCCATCCGGACACCCCCTAATCCAGGACTCCCTCAGTAGCCCCCGAACCAGGCTTCAATGACGATGAGTCCGGCGCGTAGTTGTCTTCGGCATTGCAAGGCGGGTTCTCCTCCAAATTCCATGTACCTGTTGAATAAAGTCCGGCTTCTTGTAAATGTTGCGCTCCTTGGCTTCTACGCCCAATAATGGCCGTCTCCCATGTGTCAACCGAATATGAAAAGTCTGAGTGTTTTTACATCCACACCCCTAGCTGCATAAATGAGCCGCCCATTTAAGGGGACGAGGATTTAGATCCAAACCACACCTTCTCCCCCTAGCGAGTGTTCATCAGAGCGCATCCGACAAAGGTCCATACCACCATGGCCAGCCGTCGCAACTCCTCCTTTCTCCCTTCCAGCCCTCAGCCTGGATATTGGCAGAGATGCTCCATCCCGCATAGCGAGCTAGTGACGCTCCAGACCAAGGGATTTCTCCCCCGGCCTATATGGTCCCGGTTCGAGCCAGTCTTGCCATCTATAATGGCGGAGAACAAGCGGAGAGTGCCCCTAATCCCTCCAAAGGAGAGCGGGTATGCCTCGTCCCTTATTTAATAAGAGGGCTCGGATTTCCAATCCATCCGTTTCTCCGGGGGCTCCTGGAGTTCTATGGCCTCCAGCTACACAATCTTACGACTGCCTCCGTATTGCATATCGCGGGCTTCGTAGCCCTCTGCGAGATGTTTTTGGGTGTCGAGGCTCATTTCGGGCTGTGGAAAGTGTTGTGGTTCTAACTCTGACAGTGATGTAGGGGGGTATGTATGGAGAGGCTAGATCTCAGCTATTGGGAAGTTGTAAACACACCAAGATGTACGAGTTCAGGCCCTTCGCGGAGGAAGTAACAACCCTACGTCTCGGTGCCCGGAGGCGGACGACTGGATTACTGGCGTGTGAGTAACAGGGGTGCGAACCCTTCATACTGAGGAGGGGGGTGGCTTATATAGAGTTCGCCGGCCCCCTCCTGCCCTCAGTAATGCAGGGTTTAAGGTACATTTAAGGTTGGGCGTTACTGGTAACGCCCCTAATAAAGTGCTATAATGACCATAAAGACTACTTAACAGCTGGCCGTTTGCCTGCGGAGTGACTATAGGTCTCCCGGCGGTCGAGTGGTTGGCTTCATGGTCGAGTGATAGCTTTCTGGTCGAGTGTCTTGAATCCGTCGAGTGGGATACCTTCAAGTCGATTGAATGGTGACTTCTCCTAGGGATGTCCTAGGGTAGGGCTCCTTGGACAGGTCCGTGCCCCTACCCTAGGTACATGGCTTCATCATTAGCCCCCGAATGGATCGAGGTTAGAGTGGGGAAAGAGTTGGAGATCTTTCCGACTGGTTCTTTGGGCTACGTGAGCGCCTTGTTTTGGGTCAATCGTCACGGATGACGTTGCCAACCTTTTTCAGTCGCCTTGATCCATTCCAGGCCTTTCGTCGAGTGAATTTCTTTATTTGTGACATACCGAGCGTCGGCGCGGGCGGGATCTTCCGTTTTGACAAGTTGTTCTACAGCCCGCGGATGTCGTGGGATTTCGGATTTTGGGAAGCGCGCGGGACGGGAGCGGCCGCAGTAATCGGAAACGATAAAGCGTAAGCTCCTCGATCCCTGCGTCGCCTTTTTCGCCACGTACTGCGCGTGTGTCCGCTGCGGGATTTGACTGGATAGTTTGGGCCTACCAGTCAGCCACTCGGGAGCGGCCCCTTATAAATCGCCGGCTCGGGGTTTCCAAGCAGTGCGCTCTCTTCTCCTCCTTTCTTCTTCCTCTCTCCCTTCGCAAGTCCTTCCGCCACCTCCGTTCTCGCCCCAGCGCAGCAGGCCCGTGCGAGACTTCACCGGCGACGATGACGAAGGGCAAGACCTCCGCTCTGGAGCGCGTGAAGAAGGCGGCGGCGCAGGGGAAGGGGAAAAGATCTGCTCGGGGCGGATCCTCCTCAAGGTCCGCTCTGCCCAAGGGCTGGATCCAGGGCGATTGGATGCCGTCAGTGATCCGGCAAGAGGATCTCGACGACATGGTCGAGGGGGGAGTCATTCCCCACGAGGCTGCGCGTCTTCCGGGAAGAGAGATCGAACCTCAACCCCGCGATGGTGAGTGTGTGCTCCTAGCCACCCACATCGACCGAGGGTTTTCTCTGCCGCCCCATCCTTTTTTCTGGAGCTTCTTGAACTTCTTCGGAGCGCAGCTCCACCACTTTACTCCCAACTCCATTGTATACCTTGCCGCTTTCATTTCCATGTGTGAGGCTTTCTTGGGTTGCCACCCCCATTGGGGACTTTTCAAGCACATCTTTACCTGCCGTTCTCAATCGGTCAAGAAGGCCAAGTCGAGTGACGAGAGGACGCAGGTGATCCAGTTGTGCGGGGGCTTGGCGATCCAGACGAGGGGGAAGAGCTGTTTTCCATCCATTACTTTCCCGGAGTCGGTCCGTGGCTGGCAGGCGACCTGGTTCTACTGTCAGGACCAGGCGACCCCAGGACAGTCGACTGGTCTTCCTCCTTTCTCCCTTGACCGAGCTGAAAAACCTGCTTCTCTGAATGTGGCGCCGGAGGAAAGGACTCAAGTCAAAGTGTTGGCTGGTCGAGTGGTTGAGCTTGTCCGTGAGGGCGTGACGGGCATGGATTTGCTGGAGGTCTTCCTCCGGAGGCGCATCCAACCGCTCCAGGCTCGTGACCACCCGATGTGGCTATACTCGGGTCTCGACGACACCACTCAGATCCACCCGAAGGAGGTCACTGATGAGATGCTGGAGGGGTGGCTGTCGAGTATCACAGGAAACAAGGACAACCCCCGAGGAGCCAGGAGGGTAATTCCACTCGACAACTCATATGACGTGGACCAGGTATGTCTCTATGCTCCTGACTGAGGTCTTGTTTTTCTTCATTGGTCTTCTTTGAGTTGGTCGATTGACCTTTGTCTTGTCTGTTGTTTTTCAGGAGACTACTAAGATGTACTCGACGCCCAATGGGGCACAGGGGCCAACTGAGGAAGGGGAGGCGAGCGGAGGTGAGAGCGGGGACGATCAAGGCGAGTGGGAGTCCGACGGTGAAGGAGAGGGAGGCGACGACGTTGACTCCAGCGAAGAGGAGGAGGAGGTTGAAACCCCCCCCCCCGCCCGGAGGGCGATCCAAGCTCACACACGATCCAGCGCGGGAGCGTGGTAGTGCGCCTGCTCCTGTTGGGCAGTCGTCGAAACGCCCTCGGACCTCTTCTCCTACGCCGACTGGAAAGGCTCCCAAGCACCCCGCGCGCAGCGCCGTCCAAGCCGCCCAAGGCTCTTCCCAAGATGAAGATGGCTGTCCCCACCATTTCTGGGTAATAATAAAACTTGTTATCCTTTGTCGACCGTGGACGGATCCTTGGTCGATCCATTGAACCAACCGACTGACTTTCGAGGCTTGCAGTGCTGCTACTTCTGAGATCTCCGCCAAGGACGACGACCAAGAGATGGAGGATGCTGTTACCTCCAACCTTGGTACGATTACTGACGTTCCGCTTTGAGTCGACTAAACATTATTGCAACCCTGGTCGATTGAACGTTTCCTTTGTAGCCCCTCCTCATGTTGTCGACCTCCCGGATGACGACGACAACGAACCGCTGAGAATGAGGAGGAACAAGAGGTCGACGGCTGACAAGACCCCCCAACCTGCTCCGGCGTCTGAGGCCATGGCTCGGGATGGTGGTGACACCACTCGGGCTACTGTGACTTTCGCCATTCCTCTGACGAGCGTGCGTCCTTCGGCGTCGACTGCGGATCCACCTTCGCTTTTTGCTGCATACCCCGTCCCTGAGGACCAAGCAGCTGCTGCAAAGGAGGCTATACGCCAGGCGGGATCATGATGGAGCAAGTGAAGATGGCTCGGGAGGCCAGGCAAGCAGCCTATGACGCGAGTTCGGCTCTTCAGAGCAACGTCCAGGTCAGTCGACTCAACACTTGGTCTGTTATGATATGCTGTTTGAAGAGTCTCTTTTCCGAAGATCTTTTGTATCTGTATCTGTACACCCACTAGGTGTGTCTGCCAATTCTTGGACAAGTGGGGGCACGCTAAGTGCACCCACTGGGTGTAGTCCCTGAGACTACGGTGGACTGCTGGCAGTCGACTGTAGTCTTTACATTGTGTTGCTGTAGCTGTATTTCTTCACTCGGTTTTTCCCCGAAGATCTTTTTTTGGTCAAACCAGTGGGGGCACGCTGAGTGCACCCACTGGGTGTAGTCCCCGAGACTACTGTCGAATGTTTTTGATTCGGCTGTGGTCTTAGAAATGTTGTCATTGTCTCTTAGTTACTCGAAAGCAACTTATCTTGGACGTCTGTCGACTGATTTTGCTTTTACAGAAATCCTGCGAACTTGTAGCTCGCTATACTGAGTTGGAGAAGCAGAAGATTCAACTGAACCTTGATCTGGAGCTGGCTAGAACAGAGCTGCAGAAGGTCAGAGATGGCGCCGCAGGTAAGACGACTTTGTCGACTGGTTAGTTTTTAGGCTTGAGTACCCTTTTGCTATTTCCGATTCAATCATCATTTCTTCGCAGAAAAACTGAACGAAGCTCTGGCGAGGAAGGATCAGGACTTGGTTGCTGCCCGTAAGGAGGCTGATGACAAGACCGCTCTGGCCGTACAGAAGCTGGCTTCGGTCGACCACTTAGAAGAAGAGAATACCAAGCTGAAGACTGCTTTGAATGAAGCCAACAGGGAGTGTTCACGTTGGAAGGAGAACTTCACCCTGAACGGGAAGATGGAAGGCATCGCTCGCAGGAGGGACGACCTGGAGAGCTACTTGAGGAGCCTCGCCAAGAAGTTGTACATCAAGCTTGAAGGTGCACATTCAGTTCCGACTGGTTTTTTTTGTGTCGACTCAGTCTATGAAAATTGACTTATCCTTGGATCGTGTATGCAGAGCTTTGCCAGAACTTTGAAGAGGAGACTGGCCGGATCGAAACAGGTTTGGATCCAATCAACTCTCCCGTGAAAGATGAAGCTGCCATGAATCTGCTCCGACTGGAATCTCGCATTGACGGCATCGTGGACTACTTGGCTCGACTAAAGGTTGCCATGTCACAGATCGACCCAGCACTTTGGCCAGAGGCTACGCTCCAAAACGATCTCGAGTCTCTGATGACTCGACTTAACGGAATCCCTGACCGAGTGCAGGAGTGGAAGAAGTCTTCTGCTCGGTGTGGCGCTGATGTGGCTCTGTCTCTGGTCCGCGTCCATTGCAAGGAGGCGCGAGAAGAGAAGCTGGCCGCCATCCAAGTTGCCAATACCAGGAAGCACAACTTTCAAAATTTCATGGAGACTTTCATCGCTGCTACCACCCGTATTGCAGATGGGATCGACTTGGATGAGTTCGTCGCCCCTTCCAGTCCTCCACCTGAGGAGTAAAAAACTTTTGAGCTCCACTTTAAATTTGCCTCGGAATGCCGAGTGGATTTTGTAACCGTTAAACTCCGTCGAGGTGAGGGCTCGATTGCTTTGGCCTGAGGTCTGGGACCTTTAGGTCTTTCTGAATTGGATTTATCGATGAATATCTTCATGGATGATCCGTCGAGTGGAACTCGATCTTCACTCGAAATAACTTTTGTATTTGTGGTGCAGCTCCGAAGGAGAAGGTAGCAGTCAATTTGCACCTCGTCGTCCTTGCGGATTGGGTTGTGTCCTGTACTTAGGCAAGCGCTGGTCTGCAGCTAAGCCCCTGAGTGGGAGGTTTTCTCTCACTCGGTAGGATTTTTAAACACTTAGGCGAGCGCTGGGCTGTAGCTAAGCCCCCGAGTGGGAGGTTTGCTCTCCACTCAGTAGGATTTTTTCAAACTTAGGCGAGTGCCTGACTGCAGCTAAGTCTCTAAGCGGGAGAACTTAGGCGAGTACTGGACTACAGCTAAGCCCCCGAGTGGGAGGATTGCTCTCCACTCGGTAGGATTTTTTCAAACTTAGGCGAGTGCCTGACTGCAGCTAAGTCTCTAAGTGAGAGAACTTAGGCGAGTGCTGGACTACAGCTAAGCCCCCGAGTGGGAGGAT
>NC_057806.1:328544390-328568988 GCF_018294505.1 Triticum aestivum | reverse complement strand
AGGCGAGTGCCGGACTGCAGCTAAGTCTCTAAGTGAGAGAACTTAGGCGAGTGCTGGACTGCAGCTAAGCCCCCAAGTGGGAGGATCGCTCTCCACTCGGTAGGATTTTTTCAAACTTAGGCGAGTGTCCGACTACAGCTAAGTCTCTTAGCGGGAGAACTTAGGCGAGTGCTGGACTGCAGCTAAGCCCTCGAGTGGGAGGTTTGCTCTCCACTCGATAGGATTTTAAACACTTAGGCAAGCACTGGGCTGCAGCTAAGCCCCCGAGTGGGAGTCTGGCTCTCCACTCGGTAGGATTTTTCAAACTTAGGCGAAACGGATTCGCAGCTAAGTCACCCACTGAGGGATTTCACACGCAAACAAAAGTGACAGCAATTATTGGAACACTCTTGTCTTTGATAAAAATGAACTGCGGGAATTTTTTTTTCTTATTACATCCCGTCCAAGGGAGAACTCAAGTGTAAAAGGGGCGGAGTAGTTCCGCATTCCAAGCTCGTGGCTCGTTGATCTGGCGATCAACATTGTAGAGGTGATATGCTCCATTGTGGAGGACTCTGGTGACGATGAAGGGACCTTCCCAAGTAGGAGCAAGTTTGTGTGGTTTCTGTTGATCCACTCGGAGGACCAAATCTCCTTCCTGGAAGGCTCGGCTCTTCACATTTCTAGCATGGAATCGACGCAAGTCTTGCTGATAGATGGTCGATCTGATCATCGCCATTTCCCTCTCCTCCTCTAGGAGGTCGACTGCGTCTTGCCGGGCTTGCTCTGCTTCGTCTTCGTTATAAAGCTCGACTCTGGGGGCGTTGTGAAGTAGATCACTCGGCAGGACGGCTTCGGCTCCGTAAACCAGAAAAAATGGTGTTCTTCCGGTCGATCGGTTCGGGGTGGTCCTCAGCCCCCACAAAACCGACGGAAGTTCGTCGACCCAAGCGCCTGTTGCGTGCTTGAGATCACGCATCAATCAAGGCTTCAATCCTTTGAGAATCAGACCATTTGCTCTTTTAGCTTGTCCATTCGACTGGGGATGGGCGACCGATGCGTAGTCGACTCGAGTGCCTTGAGAGGCACAAAAAGCTCTGAACTTGTCCGAATCGAAGTTTGACCCATTGTCAGTGATGATGCTATGCGGGACTCCATATCTGAATGTTAGCCCTCTGACGAAACTGATAGCAGTGCAAGCATCAAGATTCTTGATAGGCTTAGCTTCAATCCATTTGGTAAACTTGTCGACTGCCACAAGCACATGAGTGAAACCACTTCTGCCTGTTCTCAGTGGGCCAACCATATCTAGTCCCCAGACAGCAAAGGGCCAGACGAGTGGAATGGTCTTCAGGGTTGATGCAGGCTTGTGTGACATGTTGGAGTAGAACTGGCACCCTCCACACTTGTCGACTATCTCTTTTGCCATCTCATTTGCTCTTGGCCAATAAAATCCTGCTCGGTATGCTTTAGCCACAATGTTCCAAGAGGACGCATAGTGACCACAGGTCCCCGAGTGGATATCATTAAGGATCATCTGATCCTCTTCTGGTGTTATGCATTTCTGACCGATTCCAGTCGCGCTTTCCCTATACAACTGTCCCTTTATGACTGTGAAGGCCTTGGATCGGCGGACGATCTGTCGAGCCTCTTCCTCGTCCTCTGGGAGTTCTTTCCTTAGGATATACGCGATGTACGGTATCGTCCAGTCGGGAGTGATTGCCAAGACTTCCATGATTAGGTCGACCACAGCAGGAACTTCGACTTTAGTCAGATCTGTGGCACTTTTCGGTTGTGGGGCTTCTTCTGTGAAAGGATCCTCCTGGACTGACGGCGAGCGGATGTGCTCCAAAAACACATTGCTGGGAATGGCTTCTCTCTTGGAGCCTATCTTTGCCAGATCATCAGCTGCTTGATTTTTCAGTCGGGGGATGTGATGAAGCTCTAACCCCTCGAATTTCTTTTCTAGCTTTCTTACTGCGTTGCAGTAGCCAGTCATAGCTGGGCTTCTGACGTCCCACTCCTTCATCACCTGATTAAGCACCAAATCTGAGTCGCCGTAGACCATGAGGCGCCGGACGCCAAGTGAAATGGCCATGCGCAACCCATATAGGAGTACTTCATATTCTGCTTCATTATTGGAGGAATCGAAGTGGATCTGGAGAACATATCTGAGCTTATCTCCTCGGGGGGAGACCAATACTACCCCAGCGCCGGAACCATTCAGCATCTTAGATCCATCGAAGAACATGGTCCAGTGCTCCGAGTGAACTTGAGTCGGAAGCTGCTGTTCAATCCACTCGGCGACGAAATCTGCAATTGCTTGGGACTTGATAGCCTTCTTTGCTTCAAACTTGATATCTAGGGGGAGGAGTTCAATCGCCCACTTAGCCGCTCGACCAGTTGCATCTCTGTTGTGCAAGATCTCTGACAGTGGAGCGCCGCTGACGACTGTAATGGAATGGTCAGAGAAGTAGTGTGCAACCTTCTTCGTGGTCATGTAGATCCCATATACAAGCTTCTGGTAATGGGGATATCTTTGCTTCGAAGGGGTCAAAACTTCAGACACATAATATACTGGGCGTTGAACTCTGAAGGCCTTTCCTTCTTCTTCCCGCTCGACCGTGAGTACTGTACTGACAACTTATCCCGTGGCCGCAATGTACAGCAGCAGAGGCTCTTTACTGATTGGGGCAGCAAGCACCGGCTGGGTGGAGAGTAGAGCTTTGAGCTCTGCAAACGCTGCGTTAGCTTCTGGAGTCCACTCGAACTTGTCAGACTTCTTCATCAGTCGGTAAAGAGGCAACGCCTTTTCACCGAGACGAGAAATGAATCGACTTAGAGCGGCCAAGCAACCTGTAAGTTTCTGGACATCGTGTACACGCACAGGGCGCTTCATCCGGAGTATGGTGCCAACTTTCTCGGGATTGGCGTCGATTCCTCGTTCGGAAACGAGAAAACCGAGTAGCTTTCCACCTGGAACTCCGAATGTGCACTTTGATGGATTGAGCTTGATATCGTATCCCCTGAGGTTAGCAAAGGTTTCGGCAAGGTCAGTCAGTAGGTCGGAACCTTTCGGTGACTTAACCACAATATCATCCATGTATGCTTCTACATTCCGACTGATCTGAGTGAGTAAACACTTCTGAATCATCCTCATGAACGTGACTCCAGCATTCTTGAGGCCGAAGGGCATGGTGACATAATAGAAGCACCCAAATGGGGTGATGAAAGCCGTTTTGATCTCGTCGGGTCCATACAGACGGATCTGATGGTACCCTGAATAAGCATCTAGAAAAGACAAACGCTCACACCCCGCGGTCGAGTCCACTACCTGGTCGATGCGGGGGAGAGGGAAATGATCTTTCGGGCAGGCCCGATTGATGTGTTTAAAGTCAATGCACATGCGAAGTGACTTGTCCTTTTTGGGGACCATGACAACATTGGCGAGCCACTCGGAGTGGTAAATCTCTCGGATGAACTCCGCTGCTAAGAGCCGAGCCACCTCCTCGCCAATAGCTTTCCTCTTCTGGATGGCGGACCATCGAAGATGTTCTTTCACAGGCTTGAACTTCGGGTCGACTCATAGACGGTGCTCAGCCAGCCCCCTGGGAACTCCAGGCATGTCAGAAGGCTTCCATGCGAAGACGTCCCAGTTCTCACGGAGGAACTGGATGAGCGCTTCTTCCTATTTGGAGTCGAGCGTCGTCGAGATGTGAGTCGGAGCAGCGTCGGGGTCGGTCGGGTGAAGGTGCACTAGCTTAGTTTCACCGGACGACTGAAAAGAAGATTCTGAAGCAGGCTTCTTGGCTCGTAGCAATTCACTCGGATCAGCAGTCTTCTGGTACTCTTGTAGCTCAACAACTGCCATCTGAGCGTCAGCAATCTTTGATCCTTTCTGAAAACACTCTTCTGCTTTCCTCCGATTGCCGGTAACGGTGATCACACCTCTGGGGCTGGGCATCTTCAACTTGAGATACATGTAGCATGGTCGAGCCATGAAGCGTGCATAAGCTGGCCGGCCCAGAATAGCATGATAAGCACTTTGGAAGTCCACAACCTCAAATGTCAACTTTTCCCTGCGGTAATTCTTTGAATCACCGAAAACCACGTCGAGAGCAATCTGGCCGAGTGACTCGGCTTTCTTTCCAGGAATGACTCCATGGAAGCTCATGTTGCTGGCACTGAGCCTGGACATCGGAATGCCCATCCCTTTCAATGTTTCAGCATACAATATGTTCAAGCCACTGCCACCATCCATCAGGACTTTGGTCAGTCGAGTGCCTTCGACAACTGGGTCGACCACCAAAGCTTGCCTCCCAGGGGTGGCAATGTGCATAGGGTGATCGGACTGGTCGAATGTGATGGCAGTCTGAGACCACTTCAGATAACTGGGTGTCGCCGGAGCAACCATATTCACCTCACGGTTAATGACTTTCAGTCGACTTTTGCTTTCGACATCAGCAAAAATCATCAGGGTGGAATTGATTTGGGGGTATCCATCGTCACTGTCTTCCTTGTCCTCAACTCTGTCCGACTCTTTTTCCTTATCTTTGGACTGTTTGCCCTGAAACTGCTGGATCAGGAGCCGACACTGTCGAGTGGTATGCTTTGAGTAAATAAAATTACCCTCCTCATCTTTCTTGGTGTGGATGTGACATGGCAGATCCAAAACATCATTTCCATCTTGATCCTTGACTTTCTTGGGCTTCCAGGGGCCTTTGGGTTTTCCCTTGAAATTTCCCTGGGTTGCGGCCAGGGCCTCCCCAGGGGCGGCCGGCTCGGCCTTCCGCTTCTGCTTCCGACTGGAATTGCCTCCGGTTTCCTGGGCGACTGCTTTCTGCTTGCCACTCCGGAGTCGATCTTCATCTTCTCCGTTAGCGTATTTGGTGGCAATTTCCATCATCCGATTCAGGGACATTTCTCTGGTCCAACCGAACTTCAGGTTCAACTCTCTGTTCTTGACGCCTTCTTTAAAGGCACAAACTGCTTGGTGATCCGGTATGTTCTCAACTGTGTGATGCAAAGTGATCCACCTCTGGATGTAATCCCTCAGAGTTTCACTCGGCTTCTGCACGCAAGACCGCAATTCTGTAAGGCCTGCGGGTCGCTTGCATGTTCCCTCAAAGGTTGTGAAAAACACTCGAGAGAGATCCTCCCAAGTGTAGATCCTGCTGGGTGCTAACTGATTCAGCCACGCTCTGGCCGAGCCCTCTAACAGGAGAGGCAAATGCTTCATAGCCACCTCATCATTGCCACTGCCAATCTGTACAGCCACTCGGTAATCTTCGAGCCAAATGTCAGGCTTAGACTCGCCGGCGAACTTGCTGACTCCAGTCGCCAACCGAAAGTTGGGAGGAATCACCGCGGCCCTGATGGCTCGACTGAAACACTTTGGCCCTGAAACACGTATTCTGCTGCTGGCGGGCGCATCTCTGTTCTGGCCTTCCCGATGAGCCCTGTTCCTGTCAACCAAGCCTTGAACGAGGACAGATCTCGTGTCAAAGCCTGGGTCCCTGGGGTCGACGGGAATCCTCTGCCCAACTCTATGAGGGCGCCTGTCATCTCGATGTCGAGGCGCATATGACCCACTCCTCGGGGGAGGGGTTGGCACTCGACGTCGATCATAACGATCGGATCGGTGATCACACTGCTCATTCCTTCTGTACTAATCATGCCGGTCGCCACGTCCCTCACGCCTCGGGGGCGACCGCGGGCTGTGAGCCGACTGGACTGTATCTGTTGCAACGGATCGACTGTGGATTCTATTCCGCGACTGAGAAACAGCGGAATTCTGGTTTCCCGCCGCCCGGAGCAACGCTCTGATCTGCAACAAGCCCCTGCCAGCCTCCGACTGGGAGGGCTGAATCGATTCTGCTATACGGGACGCGGCGGCCAAATTCTAAACTGGGGTTCGGTATACCTGCGTCGGTGGGAAGAGCTGACGTCGACTAGACTCGGGAGCCCGCTGACGCGCTTGCTCGTCGAGTGCTCGCTGGAGATTCTCCAGTCGAGTGCGCTCGGCCAAGTTAGCCAAGCGCGCGTCCTCCAAGGCCCGGGCCTCGGGGGTCTCTCCGATGATAGGAGTGTGGAGTGCGTCCATGTTCCGGCGGCGAAGCTCCTCTCGTTGTAATGACGTGAGAGGTTCAGGGAGATACTCATCGTGGGGATGCGACGGGTCGCCCCCACCCGCGCCTCCATCAGCGCGAGGGAAACCGGGAGGACTGTGCGTTCCATCGACCGCCAGGATCTCAGCCGCTGGGTCGCTGCTGTCGCACTCGGATGCGGTCTTCGCGGAGCCAGTCGACAGGTCGAGCAGGCCGCAGAGCGATTCGTCGGGCTCGATTGCCGCGACTTGCGGGGCAGCCGACTGGCGAGCCACGACATGCCTCACCCACCTCTGAATTATGTCGCAAGGCAAAACTGCCTCTGCGTCGTACACCATAAAGAATGGTGTGTATCCGGTGGTGCGATTCGGCGTGGTCCGCAGCCCCCAGAGTACGGAGTCGAGCTCCTCTACCCAGTGTGTGTTAGATTCCGTGAGGGACCGCACTAATCTGGGTTTGATGCCGCTCATGATAAGACCATTTGCATGTTTGACCTGGCCGTTAGTTTGTGGGTGATAGACAGAAGAATAATCGAGCTTGATGCCCATGTTTTTGCACCAGAGTTTTACCTCGTCGGCCATAAAGTTCGTGCCGTTATCAGTGATGATGTTGTGGGGGACGCTGTAACGGTGTACAACCCCGGATATAAAGTCTATCACCGGTCCGGATTCCGCCGTCTTAACAGGCTTGGCTTCTACCCATTTGGTGAACTTATCCACCATGACCAGTAAGTATTTTTGCTTGTGGGTTCCGCCTTTAAGGGGTCCAACCATGTCAAGCCCCCAGACCGCGAAGGGCCAAGTGATGGGGATAGTTTGGAGGGCGGTGGGTGGCATATGGCTTTGGTTTGCAAGGAGCTGGCAACCGACGCATCGTTGGACTAAGTCCTGGGCGTCTGCCCGGGCCGTCGGCCAATAAAAGCCTGTACGGAAGGCCTTGCTTACAAGGGACCGAGCTGCAGCGTGATGACCGCCGAGCCCCACATGAATTTTAGCCAGGAGGTTCCGCCCTTCCTCTTCAGAGATGCACCTTTGAAGGACTCCGGTAGTGCTTTTCTTATAAAGCTCTCCCTCGTGGACTTTGTAGGCTTTGGATCGCCGCACTATGCAGCGTGCCTTATTTTGGTCCTCGGGGAGTTCCTGCCTAGTAAGGTAGGCGAGGAATGGTTCCGTCCACGGGGCGATGACGGCCATTATTACGTGGGCTGAAGGTGTTATTTCATTGGCAGAGCCTCTGATTGTGTCAGAATGTTCGGTGTCGGGCAGTGCGGTTGGGTCCGGGCTGTTATTGTTCAGCTCCCCTTCCCATACTACGGATGGCTTGAACAGCCTTTCCAAGAAGATGTTGGGGGGACTACATCGCGTTTTGCGCCGATGTGTGCCAGGACATCTGCCGCCTGATTATTTTCCCGGGCTATATGGTGAAATTCAAGCCCTTCGAACCGAGCTGACATTTTTAGGACGGCGTTGCGGTAAGCTGCCATTTTTGGATCCTTGGCATCGAAGTCTCCATTTATTTGGGATATTGCGAGGTTCGAGTCCCCGCGCACCTCTAGGCGTTGAATGCCCATGGATACTGCCATCCGGAGACCATGTAAAAGGGCCTCATATTCGGCTGCATTGTTGGAGTCTGTGTACATAATCTGGAGTACGTATTGAACTGTGTCTCCTGTGGGGGACGTCAAAACGACGCCAGCCCCTAGTCCGGCCAACATCTTGGAGCCGTCGAAATGCATGATCCAATTTGAATATGTGGCGTACTCTTTAGGGAGTTCGGCCTCCGTCCATTCTGCGACGAAGTCGGCCAAAACTTGCGACTTGATGGCTCGCCGTGGCTTATAAGTTATGTCGAACGGGAGGAGCTCAATGGCCCATTTTCCAATCCAGCCCGTTGCGTCACGGTTGTTTATAATATCGTTAAGTGGTACTTCTGAGGCTACTGTTATTGAACACTCTTGAAAGTAGTGTCGTAGCTTCCGGGATGCCATGAATACCATGTAAGCAATCTTTTGATAATGTGGGTATCGTGATTTGCACGGAGTAAGGACAGTGGACACATAATAGACCGGCTTTTGAAGGGGGAATTTGTGTCCGTCCGTTTCTCGTTCGACGACGAGCACTGCGCTTACAACCTGATGTGTTGCTGCAATGTACAATAGCATTGGTTCGCCAATGTTTGGCGCGGCCAGGACTGGGTTTGTTGCCAACATGGCTTTTATTTTGTCGAGTCCAGCCGTGGCTGCATCCGTCCATTCGAAGTGTTCGGTGCACCGAAGGAGGCGGTAAAGGGGTAGGGCCTTTTCTCCCAAGCGGGAGATAAAGTGGCTTAGAGCCGCCACACATCCGGTTAACTTTTGTATTTGTTTGAGGTCCTTTGGGATATCCAATTGTGACAGAGCTCGGATCTTGGCTGGATTTGCTTCAATTCCTCTACCGGATACAATGAAGCCCAAGAGCTTTCCGGCTGGGACGCCGAAAACGCATTTTTCCGGGTTGAGCTTGATGTCGTATGTTCGGAGATTATCAAATGTGAGCCTCAAGTCGTCTACTAGAGATTCGACATGTCTTGTTTTGACGACCACATCATCTACATATGCCTCCACTGTTTTGCCGATCTGGTTTGCCAGACATGTCTGAATCATGCGCTGATTTGTTGCGCCGGCGTTTTTTAGCCCGAAGGGCATTGTGTTGAAGCAGAATGGGTCGTATGGTGTGATAAATGCCGTTGCGGCTTGGTCTGATTCTGCCATCTTGATTTGATGGTAGCCGGAATATGCATCGAGGAAACACAACGAATCGTGTCCTGCGGTAGCGTCGATAATTTGATCGATGCGGGGGAAGGGGAAGGGATCCTTTGGGCAAGCCTTGTTAAGGTCTTTAAAATCAACGCACAGGCGCCAGGATTTGTCCTTCTTTGGTACCATCACCAGGTTTGCTAGCCAGTCCGGATGTTTTATATCTCTGATGAATCCGCCCTCCAATAGCTTTGCTAGCTCCTCTCCCATGGCCTGTCTCTTAGGTTCGGAAAAACGCCGAAGAGCTTGTTTGACAGGTTTGAATCCTTTTAGGATATTTAAGTTGTGCTCGGCCAGCCTGTGTGGGATTCCTGGCATGTCTGAAGGGTGCCAGGCGAAAATGTCCCAGTTCTCTCGTAGGAACTCTCGCAGTGCGGCGTCTACATCAGGGTTTAATTGTGCCCCGATGGAAGCTGTTTTATTGGGGTCCGTTGGATGGACCTGGAATTTGACTATTTCGTCCACCGGTTTAAAGGAGGTGGACTTGGATCTTTTGTCGACTACCACATCGTCCCTATTCACCGTGGAGCGCAGCGCAGTCAGTTCCTCAGCCGCTAGGGCTTCGGATAGTGCCTCGAGGGCCAGTGCGGCTGTCTTGTTTTCGGCGCGGAGTGCTATGTCTGGATCACTAGCGAGAGTGATGATCCCGTTAGGCCCGGGCATCTTGAGCTTCATGTACCCATAATGGGGTATTGCTTGGAAGATTGTAAACGCTCCCGCCCTAGCAGAGCGTGATAACTGCTGCTGAACGGAGCCACATGGAACGTGACCTCTTCGGACCTGTAATTATCTGGCGTGCCGAACACCACATCTAGTGTGATTTTTCCTGTACAGCGCGCTTCCCGACTGGGGATTATTCCTCGAAAGGTTGTGCTGCTTTGCTCAATGCGGTTCTAGTCTATTTCCATTTTTTGAAGGGTTTCCTCATAAATGAGGTTCAGTCAGCTGCCGCCGTCCATGAGTACCTTGGTAAGACGAAAGCCGTCCACTATTGGACTGAGGACCAATGCGGCTGGTGCTCGGGCTATTCGGAATTTAGGTTCATCACTGGCGTTAAAGGTAATAGCCGTGTCACTCCATGGGTTTATTGTTGCTACTTGGTAGACTTCGGCAAGGCTGCGGAGTGTCCTTTTTCGCATATTATTTGATGTGAAAGTCTCGAAGACTGTTAATACCGTATTGGTGTCTCTAGGGTGGCTTTCTGTGGCCTCCGGAATTAGGAGATCTTCGCCAATTTTGGCCACCTGCCGAAGTATCCAACATGCTCTAAGACTGTGAGTTGGTGTGGCGTCCTCTGTATTGTGAATTTTACAGGGTCCATTAAGCCATCCTTCCAGTACGGTTCCATGCCCTGTAGAGGGTTTTTGCTTTTGGTGTTTGACCCGGGTGTCTGGCGATGATGCACACTTTTATTTCGGACTGGGTTTGTATTCAGGGCCGGATCGTCCCAAAATTTTATTTCGGTTTTCCAGGCGCTTTCCATCGCACAGTACTTTCGTACAATGGACGCTAAGTCAGTGAAGCGTGTAATATCACGGCGACTTATGGCGTTGAGGATTCCCTTGTCCGTGCAATTATTGCAGAAGATTGAGATTGCTCTTCCTCGCGGCAGTCCCTTATCATGTTCCTAACCAGGAGGAATCTGGCCCAGTAATGATGTACTATTTCATCGGGCTCTTGCCTGATTTGGTATAGATCGCTTATGTTCGGGTGAGTGGGTGGAATTAAATCTGAAGCCTCACCCAATTTGAGGCTCAAAGGCCGAGGAATTTCCGAACTCGAAAATTTGGATTCCTGGATGTTGTCCAATGAATCCAGCCCGTCGCCTGACTCTAAGTTTAGGTCTTGAGTGATATCCTCCCCTCCGCGGGTATCCGGCTTGGAGGGATCAGAAATCCGGACGTAGATAGTCCTTAAGATAGATGAAGGGTCGCCGCACTATCCCTCTAGCACGGCAACATGATGGGTGACTTAGGGAGAGTTAATCTCTCTCAGATCGGGTTTAGGCCCAATCTGGTTGTAATCCGTAGCGACTCCCAGGGCGGCGATGCGATCCAAGAGCTCGTTTATGGAGGATAGCTCCATTGGATCTAACTGCTCGGCGAGTTCCGAGCTAACATGAAGATTGTTTTCGATGGCTCGAGAGGTCATCGTCGGCGCAGAAGCCGAACAGGCGGTCATAAGAAAACCACCTAGCCGGAGGGTTTGGCCGACAGCCAAAGCTCCCTTAGCAACGGTGCCTTCTTTAAAGACGGGGTGAGGCATCCTTCCTGATGGCGATGACACAGAGGAACTCTCAATTAAAGCACCAATGTCGGTGTCAAAACCGGCGGATCTCGGGTAGGGGGTCCCGAACTGTGCGTCTAGGCCGGATGGTAACAGGAGGCAAGGGACACGAAGTTTTACCCAGGTTCGGGCCCTCTTGATGGAGGTAAAACCTTACGTCCTGCTTGATTAATATTGATGATATGGGTAGTACAAGAGTAGATCTACCATGAGATCGGAGAGGCTAAACCCTAGAAGCTAGCCTATGGTATGATTGTTTTTCTGTATGTTGTCCTACGGACTAAAACCCTCCAGTTTATATAGACACCGGAGAGGGTTAGGGTTACACAAAGTTGGTTACAATGGTAGGAGATCTACATATCCGTATCGCCAAGCTTGCCTTCCACGCCAAGGAAAGTCCCTTTCGGACACGGGACGAAGTCTTCAATCTTGTATCTTCATAGTCTAGGAGTCTGGATGAAGGTATAGTCCGGCCATCCGAACACCCCCTAATCCAAGACTCCCTCAATCACCATGATCCTATGTGTGCGTAGGAATTTTTTTGAAATTACTAGGACATCCCAACAGTGGCATCGGAGCCAGGTTTTATGCGTAGATGTCATATGCACGAGTAGAACACAAGTGAGTTGTGGGCGATATAAGTCATACTGCTTACCAGCATGTCATACTTTGGTTCGACGGTATTGTTGGATGAAGCGGCTCGGACCGACATTATGCGTACGCTTACACGAGACTGGTTCTATCGACGTGCTTTGCACATAGTTGGCTGGCGGGTGTTAGTTGAACCGAGTGTGGCTACGACCGGTCCTTGCGAAGGTTAAAACAACACCAACTTGACAAACTATCGTTGTGGTTTTGATGCGTAGGTAAGAACGGTTCTTGCTAAGCCCAGTAGTAGTCACGTAAAACTTGCAACACCAAAGTAGAGGACGTCTAACTTGTTTTTGTAGGGCATGTTGTGATGTGATATGGTCAAAGACATGATGCTAAATTTTACTGTATGAGATGATCATGTTTTGTAACCGAGTTATCGGCAACTGGCAGGAGCCATATGGTTGTCGCTTTATTGTATGCAATGCAATCGCCCTATAGTGCTTTACTTTATCACTAAGCGGTAGCGATAGTCGTAGAAGCATAAGATTGGCGAGACGACAACGATACTACGATGGAGATCAAGGTGTCGCGCCGGTGACGATGGTGATCATGATGGTGCTTCGGAGATGGAGATCACAAGCACAAGATGATGATGTCCATATCATATCACTTATATTGATTGCATGTGATGTTTATCTTTTATGCATCTTATCTTGCTTTGATTGACGGTAGCATTTGAAGGAAATATGCCCTAGAGGCAATAATAAAGTTATTATTTATTTCCTTATTTCATGATAAATGTTTATTATTCATGCTAGAATTGTATTAACCGGAAACATAATACATGTGTGAATACATAGACAAACAAAGTGTCACTAGTATGCCTCTGCTTGACTAGCTCATTAATCAAAGATGGTTATGTTTCCTAACCATAGACAAAGAGTTGTTATTTGATTAACGGGATCACATCATTAGGAGAATGATGTGATTGACTTGACCCATTCCATTAGCTTGGCACTCGATCGTTTAGTATGTTGCTATTGCTTTCTTCATGACTTATACATGTTCCTATGACTATGAGATTATGCAACTCCCGTTTACCGGAGGAACACTTTGTGTGCTACCAAACGTCACAATGTAACTGGGTGATTATAAAGGAGCTCTACAGGTGTCTCCAAAGGTACATGTTGGGTTGGCGTATTTTGAGATTAGGATTTGTCACTCCGATTGTCGGAGAGGTATCTCTGGGCCCTCTCGGTAATGCACATCACATAAGCCTTGCAAGCATTGCAACTAATGAGTTAGTTGCGAGATGATGTATTACGAAACCAGTAACGAGATTGAACTAGGTATTGAGATACCGACGATTGAATCTCGGGCAAGTAACATACCGATGACAAAGGGAACAACGTATGTTGTTATGCGGTCTGACCGATAAAGATCTTCGTAGAATATGTGGGAGCCAATATGAGCATCCAGGTTCCGCTATTGGTTATTGACCAGAGACGTGTCTCGGTCATGTCTACATTGTTCTCGAACCCGTAGGGTCCGCACGCTTAAGGTTTCGATGACAGTTATATTATGAGTTTATGAGTTTTGATGTACCGAAGGAGTTCGGAGTCCCGGATGAGATCGGGGACATAACGAGGAGTCTCGAAATGGTCGAGACGTAAAGATCGATATATTTGACGACTATATCCGGACATCGGAAAGGTTCCGAGTGATACGGGTATTTTCGGAGGTACCGGGGAGTTACGGGAATACGAGGAAGAAGCAATGGGCCTTAATGGGCCTTAATGGGAAGGACCAGGAGGTGGCGCGCGCCCCTCCCAAGCCCAGTCCGAATTGGACAAGGGGTTTGGGGCGCGGCCCCTCTCTCCCTTCCTTCCCCTCTTCCCCCCTTTCCCCCCTTCTCCTAGTTGGACTAGGAAAGGAGGAAACCTACTCCAACTAGGAGTAGGAATCCTACTCCCTGGCGCGCCCCTCATAGGGCCGGCCTCCTCCCCCTTGCTCCTTTATATACGGGGGCAGGGGGGCACCTCTAGACACACAAGTTGATCTCCAAGATCGTTCTCTTAGCTGTGTGCGGTGCCCCCCTCCACCATAGTCCTCGATATTGTACCGGTGCTTAGGCAAAGCCCTGCGATGGTAGAACATCAAGATCGTCTCCACGCCATCGTGTTGACGGAACTCTTCCCCGACACTTTGCTGGATCGGAGTCCGGGGATCGTCATCGAGTTGAACGTGTGCTAGAACTCGGAGGTGCCGTAGTTTTGGTACTTGATCGGTCGGGCCGTGAAGACGTACGACTACATCAACCGCGTTGTGCTAACGCTTCCGCTTTCAGTCTACGAGGGTACGTGGACAACACTCTCCCCTCTCTTTGCTATGCATCATCATGATCTTGCGTGTGCGTAGGAAATTTTTGAAATTACTACGTTCCCCAACAGTGGCAAGCCTAGGTTTTATGCGTTGATGTTATGCATGAGTAGAACACAAGTGAGTTGTGGGCGATATAAGTCATACTGCTTACCAGCATGTCACACTTTGGTTCGGCGGTATTGTTGGATGAAGCGGCCTGGACCGACATTACGCGTACGCTTACGCGAGACTGGTTCTACCGACGTGCTTTGCACACAGGTGGCTAGCGGGTGTCAGTTTCTCCAACTTTAGTTGAACCGAGTGTGGCTACGCCCGGTCCTTGCGAAGGTTAAAACAGCACCAACTTGGCAAACTATCGTTGTGGTTTTTGATGCGTAGGTAAGAACGGTTCTTGCTAAGCCCGTAGCAGCCACGTAAAACTTGCAATAACAAAGTAGAGGACGTCTAACTTGTTTTTGCAGGGCATGTTGTGATGTGATATGGTCAAGACGTGATGAGATATAAGTTGTTGTATGAGATGATCATGTTTTGTTGAAGTTATCAGCAACTGGCAAAATCCTTATGGTTGTCTCTCTATTGCATAAGATGCAAGCGCCCAATAATTGCTTTACTTTATTGCTATGCGATAGCAATAGTTGCAAGAGCAATTGTTGGCGAGACGACCACGTGACGACACATTGATATAGATCAGAATGATGGAGATCATGGTGTCATGTCGGTGACGATAAAGATCATGACAGTACTTTGGAGATGGAAATCAAAGGCGCAAGATGATGATGGCCATATCATGTCACATATTTTGATTGCATATGATGTTTATCTTTTATACATCTTATTTTGCTTAGTTTGATGGTAGCATTTTAAGATGATCTCTCACTAATTATCAAGAAGTGTTCTCCCTGAGTATGCACCGTTGCGAAAGTTCTTCGTGCTGAGACACCACGTGATGATCGGGTGTGATAGGCTCTACATTCAAATACAATGGGTGCAAAACAGTTGCACACGCGGAATACTCAGGTTAAACTTGACGAGCCTAGCATATACAGATATGGCCTCGGAACACGGAGACCGAAAGGTCGAACGTGAATCATATAGTAGATATGATAAACATAGTGATGTTCACCATTGAAAACTACTCCATCTCACGTGATGATCGGACATGGTTTAGTTGATTTGGATCACGTGATCACTTAGATGACTAGAGAGATGTCTGTCTAAGTGGGAGTTCTTAAGTAATATGATTAATTGAACTTAAATTTATCATGAACTTAGTCCGGGTAGTATTTTGCAAATCATGTTGTAGATCAATAGCTCGCGTTGTTGCTTCCCTGTGTTTATTTTGATATGTTCCTAGAGAAAATTGTGTTGAAAGATGTTAGTAGCAATGATGCGGATTGGATCCGTGATCTGAGGTTTATCCTCATTGCTGCATAGAAGAATTATGTCCTTAATGCACCGCTAGGTCATAGACCTATTGCAGGAGCAGATGCAGACGTTATGAACGTTTGGCTAGCTCAATATGATGACTACTTGATAGTTTAGTGCACCATGCTTAACGTCTTAGAGTCGGGACTTCAAAGACGTTTTGAACTTCATGGACCATATGAGATGTTCCAGGAGTTGAAGTTAATATTTCAAGCAAATACCCGAGTTGAGAGATATGAAGTTTCCAACAAGTTCTATAGCTAAAAGATGGAGGAGAATCGCTCAACTAGTGAGCATGTGCTCAGATTGTCTGGGTACTGCAATCGCTTGAATCAAGTGGGAGTTAATCTTCCAGATAAGATAGTGATTGACAGAATTCTCTAGTCACCATCACCAAGTTAGTAGAACTTCGTGATGAACTATAGTATGCAAGGGATGACGAAAACGACTCCCGAGCTTTTCATGATGATGAAATCGATGAAGGTAGAAATCAAGAAAGAGCATCAAGTGTTGATGGTTGACAAGACCACTAGTTTCAAGAAAAGGGCAAAGGGAAGAAGGGGAACTTCAAGAAGAACGGCAAGCAAGTTGCTACTCAAGTGAAGAAGCCCAAGTCTGATCCTAAGCCTGAGACTAAGTGTTTCTACTGCAAAGGGACTGGTCACTGGAAGTGGAACTGCCCCAAGTATTTGGCGGATAAGAAGGATGGCAAAGTGAACATAAGTATATTTGATATACATGTTATTGATGTGTACTTTACTAGTGTTTATAGCAACCCCTCAGTATTTGATACTAGTTCAGTTACTATGATTAGTAACTTGAATCGGGAGTTGTAGAATGAACAAAGACTAGTTAAGGATGAGGTGACGATGTGTGTTGGAAGTAGTTCCAAGATTGATATGATCATCATCGCACACTCCCTATACTTTCGGGATTAGTGTTGAACCTAAATAAGTGTTATTTGGTGTTTGCCTTGAGCATGAATATGATATGATCATGTTTATTGCAATATGGTTATTCATTTAATTTGGAGAACAATTGTTGTTCTGTTTACATGAATAAAACCTTATATGGTTACACACCCAATGAAA
This sequence comes from Triticum aestivum, assembly GCF_018294505.1. Classification (NCBI taxonomy): domain Eukaryota; kingdom Viridiplantae; phylum Streptophyta; class Magnoliopsida; order Poales; family Poaceae; genus Triticum; species Triticum aestivum. Next base: position 328,552,330 of record NC_057806.1, on the reverse strand, counting down.
TTGGTTCATTGGATCTCGATCGTAGTGATACACATATTCATAATATTGAAACCAAAAGATGCAAAATTAATAATGACAGTGCAACTTATTGTGGCACTGCCGTTTAGGTCATATTGGTGTAAAGCGCATGAAGAAAATTCATGCTGATGGGCTTTTGGAATCACTTTATTATGAATCAGTTGATGCTTGCGAACCATGCCTCATGGGCAAGATGACTAAGACTCTGTTCTCCGGAACAATAGAGCGAGCAACAGATTTGTTGGAAATCATACATATTGATGTATGTGGTCCGATGAATATTGAGACTCGTGGCAGGTATCATTATTTTCTGATCTTCACAGAAGATTTGAGCAGATATGAGTATATCTACTTGATGAAACACAAGTCTGAAACATTTGAAAAGTTCAAATAATTTCAGAGTAAAGTGGAGAATCATCGTAACAAAAATAAAAGTTTCTACGATATGATCGCAGAAGTAAAATATTTGAGTTACGAGTTTGGTCTTCAGTTAAAAACAATGTGAAATAGTTTCACTACTCACGCCACCTGGAACACCACAATGTAATGGTGTGTCCGAACGTCATAACCATACTTTATTAGATATGGTGCGATCTATGATGTCTCTTACCGATCTACCACTATCGTTTTGGGGTTATGCATTAGAGACAACTGCATTCACATTAAATAGGGCATCATCTAAATCCGTTGAGATGACACCGTATGAACTATGGTTTAGCAAGAAACCTAAGCTATCGTTTCTTAAAGTTGAGGTTGCAATGCTTATGTGAAAAAGTTTCAACTTGATAAGCTCAAACCTAAATCGGAGAAGTGCGTCTTCATAGGATATCCAAAGGAAACTATTGGATACACCTTCTATCACAGATCCGAAGGCAAGACTTTTGTTGCTAAATTCGGAAACTTTTTAGAGAAGGAGTTTCTCTCGAAAGAAGTGAGTGGGAGGAAAGTATAACTTGATAAGGTAACTGTACCTGCTCCCTTATTGAAAAGTAGTTCATCACAGAAATCTGTTCCTGTGACTACTACACCAATTAGTGAGGAAGCTAATGATAATGATCATGTAACTTCAGATCAAGTTACTACCGAACCTCGTAGGTAAACCAGAGTGAGATCCGCACCAGAGTGGTACGGTAATCCTGTTCTGGAGGTCATGTTACTTGACCATGACGAACCTACGAACTATGAGGAAGCGATGATGAGCCCAGATTCCGCAAAATGGCTTGAGGCCATGAAATCTGAGATGGGATCCATGTATGAGAACAAAGTATGGACTTTGGTTGACTTGCCCAATGATCGGCAAGCCATTGAGATTAAATGGATCTTCAAGAGGAAGACGGATGCTGATAGTAGTGTTACTATCTACAAAGCTAGACTTATCGAAAAAGGTTTTTGACAAAGTTCAAGGTGTTGAGTACGATGAGATTTTCTCACTCGTATCGATGCTTAAAGCCTGTCCGAAACATGTTAGCAATTGCCGCATTTTATGAAATCTGGCAAATGGATAACAAAACTGCAATCCTTAATGGATTTCTTAAAGAAGAGTTGTATATGATGCAACCAGAAGGTTTTGTCAATCCTAAAGGTGTTAACAAAAATGTGCAAGCTCCAGCGATCCATCTATGGACTAGTACAAGCATCTCGGAGTTGGAATATACGCTTTGATGAGTTGATCAAAGCATATAGTTTTATACAGACTTGCGGTGAAGCCTGTATTTACAAGAAAGTGAGTGGGAGCATTACAACATTTCTCATAAGTATATGTGAATGACATATTGTTGATCAGAGATAATGTAGAATTATTTTGCAAAGCATAAAGGAATGTTTGAAAAGAGTTTTTCAAAGAAAGACCTCGATGAAGCTGCTTACATATTGAGCATCAAGATCTATAGAGATAGATCAAGACGCTTGATAAGTTTTTTCAATGAGTACATACCTTGACAAGATTTTGAAGTAGTTCAAAATGGAATAGTCAAAGAAAGAGTTCTTGCTTGTGTTACAAGGTGTGAAATTGAGTAAGACTCAAAGCCCGACCACGGAAGAAGATAGAAAGAGAATGAAAGTCATTTCCTATGCCTCAGCCATAGGTTCTATAAAGTATGCCATGCTATGTACCAGATCTATCGTATACCCTACACTGATTTTGGCAAGGGAGTACAATAGTGATCTAAGAGTAGATCACTGGACAGCGGTCAAAATTATCCTTAGTGGAATAAGGAAATATTTCTCAATTATGGAGGTGACAAAAGGTTCGTCGTAAAAAGTTACGTCGATGCGAGTTTTGACACAAATCTGGATGACTCTAAGTCTCGATCTAGATACATATTGAAAGTGGGAGCAATTAGCTAGAGTAGCTCCGTGAGAGCATTGTAGACATAGAATTCGCAAAATACTTACGAATCTGTATGTGACAGACCCATTGACTAAAATTATCTCACAAGCAAAACATGATCACACCTTAGTACTCTTTGGGTGTTAATCACATAAGCGATGTGAACTAGATTACTGACTCTAGTAAACCCTTTGGGTATAGGTCACATGACGATGTGAACTATGGGTGTTAATCACATGGTAATGTGAACTATTAGTGTCAAATTACATGGCAATGTGAACTAGATTATTGACTCTAGTGCAAGTGGGAGACTGAAGGAAATATGCCCTAGAGGCAATAATAAAGTTATTATTTATTTCCTTATTTCATGATAAATGTTTATTATTCATGCTAGAATTGTATTAACCGAAAACATAATACATGTGTGAATACATAGACAAACAAAGTGTCACTAGTATGCCTCTACTTGACTAGCTCGTTAATCAAAGATGGTTATGTTTCCTAACCATAGACAAAGAGTTGTTATTTGATTAACGGGATCACATCATTAGGAGAATGATGTGATTGACTTGACCCATTCCGTTAGCTTGGCACTCGATCGTTTAGTATGTTGCTATTGCTTTCTTCATGACTTATACATGTTCCTATGACTATGAGATTATGCAACTCCCATTTACCGGAAGAACACTTTGTGTGCTACCAAACGTCACAACGTAATTGGATGATTATAAAGGAGCTCTACAGGTGTCTCCAAAGGTACATGTTGGGTTGGCGTATTTCGAGATTAGGATTTGTCACTCCGATTGTCGGAGAGGTATCTCTCGGCCCTCTCGGTAATGCACATCACATAAGCCTTGCAAGCATTGCAACTAATGAGTTAGTTGCGAGATGATGTATTACGAAACGAGTAAAGAGACTTGCCAGTAATGAGATTGAACTAGGTATTGAGATACCAACGATCGAATCTCGGGCAAGTAACATACCGATGACAAAGGGAACAACATATGTTGTTATGCGGTCTGACTGATAAAGATCTTCATAGAATATGTGGGAGCCAATATGAGCATCCAGGTTCCGCTATTGGTTATTGACCGGAGACGTGTCTCGGTCATGTCTACATTGTTCTCGAACACGTAGGGTCCGCACGCTTAAGGTTTCGATGACAGTTATATTATGAGTTTATGAGTTTTGATGTACCGAAGGAGTTCGGAGTCCCGAATGAGATCGGGGACATGACGAGGAGTCTCGAAATGGTCGAGACGTAAAGATCGATATATTGGACGACTATATTCGGACATCGGAAAGGTTCCAAGTGATACGGGTATTTTCGGAGGTACCGAGGAGTTACGGGAATACGAGGAAGAAGCAATGGGCCTTAATGGGCCTTAGTGGGAAGGACCAGGAGGTGGCGCGCCCCCTCCCAAGCCCAGTCCGAATTGGACAAGGGGTTTGGGGCGCGGCCCCTCTCTCCCTTCCTTCCCCTCTTCCCCCCTTTCCCCCCTTCTCCTAGTTGGACTAGGAAAGGAGGAAACCTACTCCAACTAGGAGTAGGAATCCTACTCCCTGGCGCGCCCCTCCTAGGGCCGGCCTCCTCCCCCTTGCTCCTTTATATACAGGGGTAGGGGGGCACCTCTAGACACACAAATTGATCTCCAAGATCGTTCTCTTAGCCGTGTGCGGTGCCCCCCTCCACCATAGTCCTCGATAATATTGTAGCGGTGCTTAGGCGAAGCCCTGCGACAGTAGAACATCAAGATCCTCACCACGCCATCGTGTTGACGGAACTCTTCCCCGACACTTTGCTGGATCAGAGTCCGTGGATCTTCATCGAGCTGAACGTGTGCTAGAACTCGGAGGTGTCGTAGTTTCGGTACTTGATCGGTCGGGCCGTGAAGACGTACGACTACATCAACCGCGTTGTGCTAACACTTCCGCTTTCGGTCTACGAGGGTACATGGACAACACTCTCCCCTCTCGTTGCTATGCATCATCATGATCTTGCGTGTGCGTAGGAAATTTTTGAAATTACTACGTTCCCCAACAGCATTATAAGATGATCTCTCACTAAATTTCAAGATAAAAGTGTTCTCCCTGAGTATGCACCGTTGCCAAAGTTCGTCGTGCCCAGACACCACGTGATGACCGGGTGTGATAAGATCTATGTCCATCTATAACGGGTGCAAGCCAGTTTTGCACACGCAGAATACTCAGGTTAAACTTGACGAGCCTAGCATATACAGATATGGCCTCGGAACACTGAGACCGAAAGGTCGAGCGTGAATCATATAGTAGATATGATCAACATAGTGATGTTCATCATTGAAAGCTACTCCATTTCACGTGATGATCAGTTATGGTTTAGTTGATATGGATCACGTGATCACTTAGATGATTAGAGGGATGTCTATCTAAGTGGGAGTTCTTAAGTAATATGATTAATTGAACTTTAATTTATCATGAACTTAGTCCTGATAGTATTAGCATATCTATGTTGTAGATCAATAGCTCGCGTTTAGCTCCTCTGTTTTATTTTTGATATGTTCCTAGAGAAAACTAAGTTGAAAGATGTTAGTAGCGATGATGTGGATTGGATCCGTGATCTGAGGTTTATCCTCATTGCTGCATAGAAGAATTATGTCCTTGATGCACCGCTAGGTAACAAACCTATTGCAGGAGCAGATGCAGATGTTATGAACGTTTGGCTAGCTCAATATGATGACTACTTGATAGTTTAGTGCACCATGCTTAAATAGCTTAGAATCGGGACTTCAAAGACGTTTTGAACGTCATGGACCATATGAGATGTTCCAGGAGTTGAAGTTAATATTTTAAGCAAATACCCGAGTTGAGAGATATGAAGTCTCCAACAAGTTCTATAGCTAAAAGATGGAGGAGAATAGCTCAAGCAGTGAGCATGTGCTCAGATTGTCTGGGTACTACAATCGCTTGAATCAAGTGGGAGTTAATCTTCCAGATAAAATAGTGATTGACAGAATTCTCTAGTCATCATCACCAAGTTAGTAGAACTTTGTGATGAACTATAATATGCAAGGGATAACAGAAACGATTCCCAAGCTCTTCGTGATGCTGAAATCGACAAAGGTAGAAATCAAGAAAAACATCAAGTGTTGATGGTAAACAAAACCACTAGTTTCAAGTAAAGGGACAAAGGGAAGAAAGGGGAACTTCAAGAAGAACGGCAAGCAAGTTGCTGCTCAAGTGAAAAAACCCAAGTCTGGACCTAAGCCTGAAACTGAGTGCTTCTACTGCAAAGGAACTGGTCACTGGAAGCGGAACTACCCAAGTAATTGGCGGATAGGAAGGATGGCAAAGTGAACATAGGTATATTTGATATACATGTTATTGATGTGTACTTTACTAGTGTTTATAGCAACCCCTCAGTATTTGATACTAGTTTAGTTCCTAAGAGTAGTAACTCGAAACGGGAGTTGCAGAATGAACAGAGACTAGTTAAGGGTGAAGTGACGATGTGTGTTGGAAGTGGTTCCAAGATTGATATGATCATCATCGCACACTCCCTATACTTTCAGGATTAGTGTTAAACCAAAATAAATGTTATTTGGTGTTTGCGTTGAGCATGAATATGATTTGATCATGTTTATTGCAAGACGGTTATTCATTTAAGTTAGAGAATAATTGTTGTTCTATTTACATGAATAAAACCTTCTATGGTCATACACCCAATGAAAATGGTTCATTGGATCTCGATCGTAGTGATACACATATTCATAATATTGAAGCCAAAAGATGCAAAGTTAATAATGATAGTGCAACTTATTTGTGGCACTGCCGTTTAGGTCATATTGGTGTAAAGCGCATGAAGAAACTCTATGCTGATGGGCTTTTGGAATCACTTGACTATGAATCAATTGATGCTTGCGAACCATGCCTTATGGGCAAGATGACTAAGACTCCGTTCTCCGGAACAATGGAGCGAGCAACTGACTTATTGGAAATAATACATACTGATGTATGCAGTCCGATGAGTGTTGAGGCTCGCGGCGGGTATCGTTATTTTATGACCTTCACAGATGATTTGAGCAGATATGGGTATATCTACTTGAAGAAACACAAGTCTGAAACATTTGAAAAGTTCAAAGAATTTCAGAGTGAAGTGGAGAATCATCTTAACAAAAATAAAAGTTTCTACAATATGATCGCAGAAGTAAAATATTTGAGTTACGAGTTTGGCCTTCAGTTAAAACAATGTAAAATAGTTTCACTACTTACGCCACCTGGAACACCACGGCATAATGGTGTGTCTGAACATCATAACCGTACTATTATTGGATATAGTGCAATCTATGATGTTCCTTACCGATTAACCACTATATTTTTGGGGTTATGCATTAGAGACAACTGCATTCACGTTAAAAAGGGCACCATCTAAGTCCGTTGAGACGACATCGTATGAACTGTGGTTTGGCAAGAAACCAAAGTTATCGTTTCTTAAAGTTTGGGGTTACGATGCTTATAAGAAAAAGTTTCATCCTGATAAGTTCAAACCCAAATCGGAGAAATGTGTCTTCATAGGATACCCAAAGGAGACAGTTGGGTACACCTTCTATCACAGATCCGAAGGCAAGACATTCGTTGCTGAGAATGGATCCTTTCTAGAGAAGGAGTTTCTGTGACGCCCCCGATTTAATCGTACACTAATCATGCACGCAAATGTGTACGATCAAGATCAGGGACTCACGGGAAGATATCACAACACAACTCTACAAATAAAATAAGTTATACAAGCATCATAATACAAGCCAGGGGCCTCGAGGGCTCGAATACAAGTGCTCGATCATAGACGAGTCAGCGGAAGCAACAATATCTGAGTACAGACATAAGTTAAACAAGTTGCCATAAGATGGCTAGCACAAACTGGGATACAGATCGAAAGAGGCGCAGGCCTCCTGCCTGGGATCCTCCTAAACTACTCCCGGTCGTCAACAGCGGGCAGCACGTAGAAGTAGGCACCTCCAGTGTAGTAGGGGTCGTCGTCGACGGTGACGTCTGGCTCCCAGACTCCAGCATCTGGTTGCGACAACCAGAAAGAAAGGAAAGGGGAAAAAGGGGGGGGAAGAAAGCAACCGTGAGTACTCATCCAAAGTACTCGCAAGCAAGGAACTAAACTACATATGCATGGGTATATGTGTAAGGAGGCCATATCAGTGGACTGAACTGCAGAAAGCCAGAATAAGAGGGGGATAGCTAGTCCTATCGAAGACTACGCTTCTGGCAGCCTCCGCCTTACAGCATGTAGAAGAGAGTAGATGGAAGTCCTCCAAGTAGCATCTCCAAGTAACATCTCCAAGTAGCATCTCGAGTAGCATAATCCTACCCGGCGATCCTCTCCTCGTCGCCCTGCGGAAAAGCGATCACCGGGTTGTATCTGGCACTTGGAAGGGTGTGTTTTATTAAGTATCCGGTTCTAGTTGTCATAAGGTCAAGGTACAACTCCAAGTCGTCCTGTTACCGAAGATCACGGCTATTCGAATAGATTAACTTCCCTGCAGGGGTGCACCACATAGCCCAACACGCTCGATCCCATTTGGCCGGACACACTTTCCTGGGTCAT
>NC_057806.1:328534216-328541197 GCF_018294505.1 Triticum aestivum | reverse complement strand
TGCATATTTTTGAATTTGAATTTGAATTGGTTTCGGACTAACTCGAGATTGACAACTATAAACGAGGTGACGTGGCACCATTAGCAGAGGATCACTGTAGCTTAATTACCCGGGCGTCACAATTCTCCTCCACTACAAGAAATCTCGTCCCGAGATTTAAGCGGTGGAGTAAGGGGCGAAGGTGTTGGTAGCGAAAAACCTAACGAGTCTTCTCGGTCTTGGCTTCCCTTTCGAAGAGGTTGACCCCTTTCGTTGATGTCTTCATTTCACTGCTTCAAGTCACCATGATCAATTTGTCATCCTTTCTTCGGGATCTCCATCGTACTTACGAATAGGTAAGGGGCAGCTCTACAACGATAGGATGTTACAAGGGAAAATCTTCTAGGGGTTTCCCAAGTATGAATATATGAGTATCTCTCGAGTTTGAACAAATGAAACACATCGAGAGCAAAGTAAGACGGTGCAATAAGAAGTTTCAAGCGGATAGGCAATCGTTCATTGCCTGAAACAGAGTGTGAATGGGGTTCAGAGCATCAGGAATAAGTATTGTGTCCGATGCCAGAATTAATGATCTCATCGGAAAGGTGGCTCATGAATTACTTACGAGTCCACGCGGGAGGAATAACTTTGGAACTGGGGTGTGCAGGAGAGTCAGGTTTTGATCCTGTGGAACTGTGGGTTATGGGCCCACCATGTGGGTTAGACGTTGAGAGAGCGGTGACATCTTGCACGGTTATGATAGCAAGGCATGCCAGAGAATAACCTGTCAGTTAGGTCGGTAACAACGTCGATACCAAGGGCGAGGGACGAAGAGAACCATTTTCCTGCTCGTTGAACGAGGCGGGCCAATAGGCAAGGTTCTCGTCCATTGGTGGCTACCGAAATGTCATCAACAATAGTAACAGGGTCTTGCTGACAGAATTGTACACCGAGGTATATTCATAAGCAGGAGAATATTACTGCTTAGATCATATAGATCACAAGAAAGGTTAAACCAATTAATGGAAAGGAAAATATGGTTATCAGATTAAGCAGAACAATGGAAAGGAAAATGTGTTTAAACACATATTTCAGGGTATATCCTTCCCAAGGACAAGCAGTGCATGATATCCACGACAGGATATAATATAGAAAACTCCTTAGGTAGGGGAGAGAAATTTCATGACATTACCCATACAGCGGTGTTTGGATAATTTAGCAGGAAACATTTAGCATTGGTTTCAAATGTCCTTGTTGAAAATCGAAGTACCACAAACATGCTTCGAGATAGCATCGACATGGTCTTCGAGCAAAGGTCAGACTTTGGAAACATGAAGGATCCATCAGGAATAACTTGTAGAATAAGTCTTACAATTTCCTCATGGATGAATGGATAACCTTGCTGAAAAGGAATCTATAATGATAGGTCCTCCAGCCGGGGGGGGTGCTAGGCATGACATCATGTTAGCGGGTCATCAAAGGATCAACATCATAACTCTTGGAAAGGTGTCCCAACCCTCATATCTGACCCAGATTCAGATCCGATTGGTGTCAGGATACCTCAGACTTAGGATACCTGAGAAGAAAAGGTGCAACGCAAATTGACGAGATGACATTGTAAGATTCTCGGGGAAATGAACTATGAAGTGTTTTCCGTTATCAAGAGTCCATCATTAACCCAAGGAGAGGACAAGGAGTGTCTGGTGAACCCAACGGCAATTCGCCGAGATTCCTCAAAAGATGGATTTCCACCATTAAGTGGACAAGGAGATAACATTTGCCAAATCAAATGATATAAGGAAGTATGCTCGAGGAAAACATACACAAATAAACATTGGTTGAAATGTGCGCCCGAAATATGGGTTGGGTTGCACGACCAATGTCAGAATGGTGATTCAATTAACGAAGGACTTAGAATGAACTATCGCCCATTCACTTCAAAGCAATAGGGTTGCTAGAAGTTTAGAATTCACACGTCATAGCTCCATTGTCGGTATTCCGGTTGAAAACAATACGAGGACCAAGGAATGAGCGAAGATGGCAAGAAGTATTATGATATCAAGAATTATTAAGAGGTGGTGAAATTCTCACCACATTCTTGACAAAAAGAGATGGTAATACTTCCGAGGTAAGGAAGATCAATTGCTGGACAGCAAGGAACTCAAGGTATAACACCAAACAAGAACAAGCTTGTGTTGGTGGGAAGGCAATAAAGTGGTCGATGATAATACAATTCATCGAGGCAAGGATGGTATTTCTCATCATGAATCCAATTGATATCCTGGATGAGCTCAGAATGTTGACGATCTCGAAACCTTTGTCGCGAGAGTTCATGAAGATGTAATCGATCGGCGATGACATCAAGTCATAGTAATGATGAAGTGAAAGGTTATTGGAACCAAGGGTACGACACAAACTCGAACTCAAGCTTGTTGGTTAAGGTGAAAGGATATGACGAGGAAAATCGACGTAAGGTTAGTTCATCGTCGAAAATTGGTGCTCCGAGAATAAGGACCAGGTAGCACCGTTAGAATCGTCACGACAATGATATAGCCAAACAGGCTAGGAATGGCGTGATCGGGTACAAACTCATAGTTATAGAAGCTTACTGAAGAGTTGTTGAACCGTAGTGCGGACTCGGTTCAGTTATCGGTGTCTTTGAGTGTTCAATAACTCTGAGCCCATGAAAAATTGTAATCGGTGAGTATGTAGTACTTGATGAAGAACTCATAAGAAATTATGCAGTTCCAAGATAATCTCGAGATACCAGCTGGTAATACTCGACGACAGATCAAACTAGAAGTTGAACTGGGGTATTGCTCTATAGAAGACAAGTGCTTAAACTTGCACATGACATGATATTTAAAGGAGAACATGGTCAGAACCACGATCGCATAAAGGCCAGATCTCAGATATAAGATGAACTTATACCAAGGGAATAATTGATTTTAAAAGAAGCTTCGATGAGAAGATGTACATCGTGTCCATGGGCATGAACGTAAAGTTCAAGGTCGACTCCCACTTCTCCAATGCACAACCTTTCATTCACTTCTCGCGCTCAATGAAGTTGTAGTTTTGAAATTTTATCTGGCAAAATACCAGAAGAGTACGACTCGTGAAAACTTTCGAGTTCACACATATTAAGGAAGGCATAGGTTCAACCCATCGGGGCATCTTAGAATCCTATACCAGAATCTTTTAGAAGTAATTAACTCAAGCTCGATGGCAGAGCATGGTTGAGAAAGCAGACGATACAATTTACCAAAGGCATTATGTATCAGAGAAAGAACTCACAAGGTGATTAATTATGAAGGACACTATCGGATAATAATCCAACAGTGGATATGGCGATCCACAACGGGGCTGATGTGAGTATCGGTACTCAACCAGAAGAAGAAGAATGCAAGGAGATCAGAAGATAGAAACAAGTGACTAATTCAAAGCTTAATTGCAAAGGAATTGTGAATTCCATGTCAAGGGATCAGAAGCAATGCTCTGATTAGGAATGGATAAGTTGAATAGCCTTAGGGTACAATCAACGACAATTGGATTGGTCGAGAACCAATTCCAGTTAAAAGAATTGCAGTTCAGCCGGAAAGGTAATTTATAAGGATCAATGATGATTGCGTGTATTCGCAATCATATTGAGTCAACAGACTGAAAATGATAATGACAAGGAATGTCAAGAAGACTACGAGACTTATGGGATTAACCATAATGCAAGCAAGCAAGAATTTCAAGAGCCAAAGGCTCCAGAGGGTTTTCGGAAGATCGAATATTATTTTGAAGACTTTTGTGAAACACATGAACAACTGGGGATAAGCGGATACTCGACAAGTGTGAGAATTATCCATAGGGGTATTCAGGTGACAAGGAATTGCAAGACAGTAGGCACAAGATATTCTCGGATCAATAGAGAGAATTTCGGGGTATCTTGTAATAACAAGATCAACTGGGAATAAAAGTAAGAACGTCAAGTGTATGTATTTATCCATAGGGATATTTCGATGGTAGGGAATTGCAAAGGCAACGGGCACAAAGTCTCAAAAGAGTTTCGGCGAGTAACTTCGAAATCTTCTGGTGCAGCCGGCGATCACCTGGACTGAAGGGGCTCTCCGGGAGAAAGTATTTTCGAGAACCTAAAGTCAGTTTTGTTTTTGGCAAATTCATTTAACCCGAATAGAAGAGAGTTCAGAGTCCCAGAGTATAGGTCGAGGAATAAAAGATCCTACTACCACCCAATGGCGACGTGGGCCCATGGGCCGCACAGCCATGTCAGTAAAAGTTTTGTAAAGTCTAGACTCGACTTCGGCCAAGGAGTGTGGAAGGGGGATTCCTACAGGCAGTCGGCTCTGATACCAACTTGTGACGCCCCCGATTTAATCGTACACTAATCATGCACGCAAATGTGTACGATCAAGATCAGGGACTCACGGGAAGATATCACAACACAACTCTACAAATAAAATAAGTTATACAAGCATCATAATACAAGCCAGGGGCCTCGAGGGCTCGAATACAAGTGCTCGATCATAGACGAGTCAGCGGAAGCAACAATATCTGAGTACAGACATAAGTTAAACAAGTTGCCATAAGATGGCTAGCACAAACTGGGATACAGATCGAAAGAGGCGCAGGCCTCCTGCCTGGGATCCTCCTAAACTACTCCCGGTCGTCAACAGCGGGCAGCACGTAGAAGTAGGCACCTCCAGTGTAGTAGGGGTCGTCGTCGACGGTGACGTCTGGCTCCCAGACTCCAGCATCTGGTTGCGACAACCAGAAAGAAAGGAAAGGGGAAAAAGGGGGGGGAGAAAGCAACCGTGAGTACTCATCCAAAGTACTCGCAAGCAAGGAACTAAACTACATATGCATGGGTATATGTGTAAGGAGGCCATATCAGTGGACTGAACTGCAGAAAGCCAGAATAAGAGGGGGATAGCTAGTCCTATCGAAGACTACGCTTCTGGCAGCCTCCGCCTTACAGCATGTAGAAGAGAGTAGATGGAAGTCCTCCAAGTAGCATCTCCAAGTAACATCTCCAAGTAGCATCTCGAGTAGCATAATCCTACCCGGCGATCCTCTCCTCGTCGCCCTGCGGAAAAGCGATCACCGGGTTGTATCTGGCACTTGGAAGGGTGTGTTTTATTAAGTATCCGGTTCTAGTTGTCATAAGGTCAAGGTACAACTCCAAGTCGTCCTGTTACCGAAGATCACGGCTATTCGAATAGATTAACTTCCCTGCAGGGGTGCACCACATAGCCCAACACGCTCGATCCCATTTGGCCGGACACACTTTCCTGGGTCATGCCCGGCCTCGGAAGATCAACACGTCGCAGCCCCACCTAGGCAAAACAGAGAGGCCAGCACGCCGGTCTAAACCTAAGCGCGCAGGGGTCTGGGCCCATCGCCCTGAGCACACCTGCACGTTGCGAGGGCGGCCGAAAGCAGACCTAGCCTAGTGGCGTTCCAGTCCAATTCAGCGCGCGCCGCTCCGTCGCTGACGTCTGAAGTGCTTCGGCTGATACCACGACGTCGGGATACCCATAACTACTCCCACGTAGATGGTTAGTGCGTATAGGCTCGTAGCCAGACTAAGATCAAATACCAAGATCTCGTTAAGCGTGTTAAGTATCCGCGAATGCCGAACAGGGCCAGGCCCACCTGTCTCCTAGGTGGTCTCAACCTGCCCTGTCGCTCCGCCACAAAGTAACCGTCGGGGACCGTCGGGAACCCAGGCCCACCTCTACCGGGATGGAGCCACCTGTCCCTTCAGCCCCCAACTCAGAATCACTTGCGGGTACTCAATGAGCTGACCCGACTTTAGTCACCATCTGTATAGTATGTATGTATGTATAGTATATACCCGTGATCACCTCCCGAGTGATCACGGCCCAATAGTATAGCGAGGCAGACTGACAAGAATGTAGGGCCAATGATGATAAACTAGCATCCTATACTAAGTATTTAGGATTGCGGGTAAGGTATCAATGACTGTAGCAACAATGACAGGCTATGCATCAGAATAGGATTAACGAAAGCAGTAACATGCTACACTACTCTAATGCAAGCAGTATAGAGGAGAATAGGCGATATCTGGTGATCAAAGGGGGGGCTTGCCTGGTTGCTCTGGCAAGAGAGAGGGGTCGTCAACTCCGTAGCCGAACTCGGTGGCATCAGCGTCGGTCTCGTAGTCTACCGGAGAGAAGAGGGGGAAGAAATAATGAATACAGAGCAAACAAAGCATCACAAATAATAACAAGGCAATACGCGGTGTTCGGTGTGCCCTAACGCGGTAGTAGGTGATACCGGTGAAGGGGGGAAAACATCCGGGAAAGTATTCCCGGTGTTTCGTGTTTTCGGGCAGAGGAGCCGGAGGGGGAAAGTTGCGGGTTCGATAGGTTAGAGGGGTGTGGCGGACGAACGGACTGCGTATCCGGAATCGTCTCGTCGTTCTGAGCAACTTTCATGTTGAAATTATTCTAATCCGAGTTACGGATTAAAAGATATGATTTTCTAAAGTATTTATTAATTTCTGGAATTTAATTAAATATTTAAATTAATTCGAAAAACAGATTAATGACATCAGCATGATGTCATGCTGACATCAGCAGTCAACGGGGGTTGACTGAGTCAACCCTGACATGTGGGTCCAGTGGGACCCACCTGTCATTCTCTATTTAAATTGATTAGGGTTTAGGTTAATCTAATTATAGTTTAATTAAACTTAACTAGTTGATTAATTTAATTAACCCGGATTAATTAACTTAATTAATTAATTAATTAATTAATAATTTTATTAAAGCATTTTAATTTCATTAATTATATTTATTGTTTTTTTTATTTTTTATATTATTATTATTTATTTATTTATTTTTCTTTCTTCTTTTTTTTTTTAACGCTTTGGGGCCGTGGGGCCGTTCGGTCAGTGGCCTAAGGCCTTATCCGGCACAGGGGGGAGCGGGCGCTGGGTGCTACGTTTACGGGCGCCGGGGCGTGATGGCG
>NC_057806.1:328528312-328533110 GCF_018294505.1 Triticum aestivum | reverse complement strand
TTTTTTTTTGTTTTCTTTTATTATTTCTCTTTTATTTCTTTATTGTTTTCATTTAAAGTCTCTATTAATTTCTTTTTATAAAATACCAAGTTAGCACCTAAATTAGTATTACTAATTAGGCCTCTGCCATAATTATTTTGGCACACTATTAATTTAGTTATATTACTATATCTTTATAAAAGGCATTAAAGTAATTGTTTTGCCCTAAGCTTTGGTTATTTTA
Source organism: Triticum aestivum (assembly GCF_018294505.1). Classification (NCBI taxonomy): domain Eukaryota; kingdom Viridiplantae; phylum Streptophyta; class Magnoliopsida; order Poales; family Poaceae; genus Triticum; species Triticum aestivum. The sequence continues at coordinate 328,532,887 of NC_057806.1, read as the reverse complement.
GTGAAATTAAATATTATAAGAAATGTTGGTTTCCCCACCATTATTATCTATGCAATATTTGGTTCACTCCGATCATTTTAGTTTTAATATTTGAAAACTTTTATTGTTTGCATATTTTTGAATTTGAATTTGAATTGGTTTCGGACTAACTCGAGATTGACAACTATAAACGAGGTGACGTGGCACCATTAGCAGAGGATCACTGTAGCTTAATTACCCGGGCGTCACAGTTTCTCTAGAAAGAAGTGAGTGGGAGGAAAGTAGAACTTGATGAGGTAACTGTACGTGCTCCCTTATTGGAAAGTAGATCATCACAGAAATCTATTTTTGTGACTCCTATAGCAATTAGTGAGGAAGCTAATGATGATGATCATGTAACTTCAGATCAAGTTACTACTGAACCTCGTAGGTCAAGCAGTGTAAGATCCGCACTAGAGTGGTACGGTAATCCTGTTCTGGAGGTCATGTTATTTGACCATGACGAACCTACGAACTATGAGGAAAAGATGATGAGCCCAGATTCCGCGAAATGGCTTGAGGCCATGAAATCTGAGATTGGATCCATGTATAAGAACAAAGTATGGACTTTGATTGAGTTGCCCGATGATCGGTGAGTCATTAAGAATAAATGGATCTTCAAGAGGAAGACGGACGCTGATAGTAGTGTTACTATCTACAAAGCTAGAATTGTTGTAAAAGGTTTTTTGACAAGTTCAAGGTGTTGACTATGATGAGAGTTTCTCACTTGTATCTATGCTTAAGTCTGTCCGAATCATGTTAGCAATTGCCGCATTTTATGAAATCTGGCAACCAGAAGGTTTTGTCAATCCTAAAGGTGCTAGCAAAATATGCAAGCTCCAGCGATCCATCTATGGACTGGTGCAAGCATCTCGGAGTTGGAATATACGCTTTGATAAGTTGATCAAAGTATATAGTTCTATACAAACTTGCGGTGAAGCCTGTATTTACAAGAAAATGAGTGGGAGCACTACAGCATTTCTGATAAGTATATGTGAATGACATATTGTTGATCGGAGATAATGTAGAATTATTCTGCAAAGCATAAAGGAGTGTTTGAAAGGAGTTTTTCAAAGAAAGACCTCGATGAAGCTGCTTACACATTGAGCATCAAGATCTATAGAGATAGATCAAGACGCTTGATAAGTTATTTCAATGAGTACATACCTTGACAAGATTTTGAAGTAGTTCAAAATGGAACAGTCAAAGAAGGAGTTCTTGCCTATGTTGCCAGGTGTGAAGTTGAGTAAAGACTCAAAACCCTACCACAGCAGAAAATAGAAAGAGAATGATAAATTCATTCCCTATGCCTCAGTCATACGTTCTATAAAGTATGCTATGTTGTTTACCAGTCCTATTGTATACCTTAGCATCTTTCTGGAAAGTGAGTACAATAGTGATCTAGGAATAGATCACTGGACAACGGTCAAAATTATCCTTAGAGGACTAAGGAAATATTTCTCGATTATGGAGGTGATAAAAGAGTTCGTCGTAAAGAGTTACGTCGATGCAAGCTTTGACACCGATCTGGATGACTCTAAGTCTCGATCTAGATACATATTGAAAGTGGGAGAGTAGCTCCGTGCAGAGCTTTGAAGACATAGAACTTTGCAAAATACTTACGGATCTGAATGTGACAGACCCGTTGACTAAAATTATCTCACAAGCAAAACATGATCACACCTTAGTACTCTTTGGGTGTTAATCACATAGCGATGTGAACTAGATTACTGACTCTAGTAAACCCTTTGGTTTTTGGTCACATGTCGATGTGAACTATGGGTGTTAACCACATAAAGATGTGAACTATAGATGTTAAATCACATGGCGATGTGATATAGATTATTGGCTCTAGTGCAAGTGGGAGACTGAAGGAAATATGACCTAGAGGCAATAATAAAGTTATTATTTATTTCCTTATATCATGATAAATGTTTTTTATTCATGCTAGAATTGTATTAACCGGAAACATAATACATGTGTGAATACATAGACAAACAAAGTGTCACTAGTATGCCTCTGCTTGACTAGCTCGTTGATCAAAGATGGTTAAGTTTCCTAACCATAGACATGAGTTGTCATTTGATTAATGGGATCACATCATTAGGAGAATGATGTGATTGACTTGACCCATTCGTTAGCTTAGCACTTGATCGTTTAGTTTGTTGCTATTGCTTTCTTCATGACTTATACATGTTCCTATGACTATGAGATTATGCAACTCCCGTTTATCGGAGGAACACTTTGTGTGCCACCAAACGTCACAAAGTAACTGGGTGATTATAAAGGTGCTCTACAGGTGTCTCCGAAGGTACTTGTTGGGTTGGCGTATTTCGAGATTAGGATTTGTCACTCCGATCGACGGAGAGGTATCTCTGGGCCCACTCGATAATGCACATCACTATAAGCCTTGCAAGCATTGCAACTAATGAGTTAGTTGTGGGATGATGTATTACAGAATGAGTAAAGAGACTTGCCGGTAACGAGATTGAACTAGGTATTGAGATACCGACGATCGAATCTCGGGCAAGTAACATACCGATGACAGAGGGAACAACGTATGTTGTTATGCGGTCTGACCGATAAAGATCTTCGTAGAATATGTAGGAGCCAATATGGGCATCCAGGTCCCACTATTGGTTATTGACCAGAGAGGTGTCTCGATCATGTCTACATAGTTCTCAAACCCGTAGGGTCCGCATGCTTAACGTTCGTTGACGATATAGTACTATGAGTTATGTATGTTGATGACCCAATGTTGTTCGAAGTTTCGGATGAGATCATGGATATGACGAGGAACTTCGGAATGGTCCGGAAGTAAAGATTGATATGTGGATAGTAGTGTTTGATCTCCGGAAGGGTTCCGGAATTCACCGGAAGGGGTTCCGGATGTTTCCCGAAATGTTTGGGCACGAGAACACTTTATCTGGGCCAAAGGGGAAAGCCCACGAGGTTTTTGGAAAGCGCAAAAGGAAGTTTTGCGGAGCCAAGAGGCCAGGCGCCAGGGTCCCTAGCGTCTGGCCCTGGAGTCCGAGAAGGACTCTTGCCTTTCGGGTGAAACCGACTTTGTGGAGGCTTTTACTCCAAGTTTCGACCCCAAGGCTCAACATATAAATAGAGGGGCAGAGCTAGCACCCAAGACACATCAAGAAACACCAAGCCGTGTGCCGGAAACCCCGTCCCCTCTAGTTTATCCTCTGTCATAGTTTTCGTAGTGCTTAGGCGAAGACGTGCGGAGATTGTTCTTCACCAACACCGTCACCACGCCGTCGTGCTGCCGGAACTCATCTACTACTTCGCCCCTCTTGCTGGATCGAGAAGGCGAGGACGTCACCGAGCCGAACGTGTGCAGAACTCGAAGGTGTCGTGCTTTCGGTACTTGGATCGGTCGGATCGTGAAGACGTACGACTACATCAACCGTGTTGATATAACGCTTCCGCGAATGGTCTACGAGGGTATGTAGACAACACTGTCCCCTCTCGTTGCTATGCATCACCATGATCCTGCTTGTGCGTAGGAATTTTTTTGAAATTACTACGTTCCCCAACAAAGCCGACTATCAATAATAGGGACTGGTTCGACTTTGGTTCATGGTTACATTGTTTCTTTCTCGTTGAATATACTCCCTCCGTTCCTTTTTAGTTTTCATATAAGTTTTGTGTGAAGTCAAAGTATCTCTAGTTTGACCAAACTTATAGAAAAAAGTATGAACATCACAATATCAAATCAATTTCATTAGATTCATTCAAGAATGTAGTTTGACCTGACACAAATCTTATTCTCGAAGTAAACAAGGAACGGAGGGAATATGTATATTCTAGTGAAAGCAAGGTAATTTTGTTCACTTGTACCACCATATAGAGCAACTTATTGTTACTTTCCTTTTGCAATTTGTTGTAAGAAAGTTGTAAGAGGAAGATGATAGAATGATAGATGCATTTTTTGTTCTTCTTCATGTCCCGCAAAATTCGCTTCCGGTTTGTTGCACCTTGCTATATTTAATTTTGTCACAACAACTATATATGTAAGTTGACTGAATTTGCAATTTGGGTAAGTCAATTGTGTGGAAGGAGGAACGGTTGGAGGAGGAAGAAGGCTGGAGATGAGAAAGAAAAACCAGCGTTGGATTTTCAGTCTAATGGTCCAAAAAACTGACTTACCCAAAATATATTTTTGGACCACTAACATATAGCGGGTCACATATTTTTGCGGGATTTTGACCCACGACAAAAAAAGTGAGATGAAACGAATATTACTATTTTCCTTGGGGAAACTATACCAACAACCTTTTTTGATAAAGACTATGCCAACAATCATACAAGGTGACTAATCAGCAGTTTTCTTTTTGATTCTCTATGTGTTAGGTGTCTGAAAACGTTTTAGTCGTCAGCCATTTTCTCAGGAACCGCCAGATCTTCATCGAACGACCCAAAATAGATCATTGCTCATCTTCAACCTTCCTATCTCTTCTTCCTCACGCACATCCAGCCTATCCCGCCCCAACCGCCTGCCTCCACCACCCACGGCCGGCGGGCACTACCGCGCACTGCTTCACC
>NC_057806.1:328519962-328527856 GCF_018294505.1 Triticum aestivum | reverse complement strand
TTTGCAGGAACACGACGACTCCCCTCCGCCTCCAGTTAAGTTTCGTCCTTGCCTCCACCTAGGATGCTGCACCTCGATGACGCTCGCCGACGCTCATCATTGCAACACCTCATGTCGTCCCTACCTTGGCCTCGTGCATAGCAAAAATCAACTGACAACAAGAGAAATTTCAGGCACATGAATTTTAGCAATGCCCTTCTTAATGAAAAGATACCAAATGGGTGGAATCCCTTGCCCTTTTGTTTACTCTCTAGGGCTAGGATAACAAGAAATTTGGCTTAAATATGGACCCGGATATCTAGCCACATCGGATTTTTAGGCATGGCAAAATGAACATTTTTCATGGCAAGTTGTGTTCGTTGAGGATGGCAAGTTTAGCTGGCGAGCATGGCAAATCCGCCTCGATTAAATTTTTGCCAAGAAATTGTTGTACTTGCAAACTAAATTTATCATCCTCGCATCAATATAAATTATCATGAAAAACGTTTGATTTCCCATGTCTAAAAATCTAACGTCATGTTTTAGCATTTCAATTAAATATTTATCAATTCAGTACATGAAAAATATTTTGCCTTGTGCCTCTTCATAAGCCGGGAGTAAATTGTCGGCCACTTGGCTTATATCAGTGTAAAGCTGAGCACAACACCAAAACACACGATGAAGGAAGGGAGCTCAGCTTACAACACTCTACGCCCCGACAAAAAAACACTCGGCGTACGTCAAGTTCTCAGCATACAATGACCAAAACAGTCGTCTTATGTGACGTGTATGGCGAACAACCTTGCCATGTGGCCGTGCTCGCCGCACTTGACGTCTCCATGAAAGCGGGTGGTATAAGCCGAGTGCCCTCTAACAGTGAGCTCATATATTGCATTTACTTTTTTAAATACAAAAGTGTTTCGTCTCCTATAAGTCGAGTGCTTGATATTGGGCAATCGAACGATGTTCAGATATATCATGCGCCCACCGCGAAGTCTATCAATTATTGCCTCGGCGCCGCTCTGTCCCGCTCCTCTGCCTTCCTCCGTCGCCTATCCGGGCTCACCACCGGTCAGCCTCCGAAGTGGTGGAGCTACACCCCAGACATGGGGGGCCTGGTCCAGGGTCATGGCATGAGAAGCCTTCGTTGACTATAGTGTTTTTGGTACCATTGAACAATATAGATCACTGTAGCAACGAAGCAGACCTGAAGCCCAATGCTAGCCTGGCTCCGCCCCTAGGCCTCCCCACCTCGATGACGCGTCATGCCCGATCTGCAGACCCCGCCGACCAATGTTGGCCACACACACTGACGTGCCACTCCATCGCTCACCACCTCGCCTCCTTCTCCGTTGACTTTGTCCGCTCCATCTCGATGACGGGTCTCCCGTCACCGTAGGCCAACTCCTCACACAGTCGGGTGGTGGGGATTGGTGTCGCTTTGGGGTCGTCGACTCATCTCAAGTGCTCTCCTTCTCATAGGGAGTTCATGGCGAAGCTGAGGGAGAGAAGGGGGAGAGGAGAGGAGATTGAGAGTGGAGATGGGGGCCTGGGAGGACGACTCCGAGCCGCTGGAGCGAATCTCACTGGCGAAGAAGCCTGCACAACTCTGGCGCAACAAGGGGTGGGAGGACAAGCAAGATCAAATCTCGCTAAGGAGGCCAAGTCGTGCCTGGTTCAGATTTGACGTTCCAAGGAGTAAGCAGCAAGAATAGAGGCCAAGGAGAATGAGAAATTGGCACTAAAGGTGGTATCTCGGTTTGCGAAGGAAGAGATAAAGCGATTTTCCGGGGATCGACTTCTCTCGGCTGAGGAGGTACTACTTTGGGAGATGACAGAAGCGATATCGGAGATCCCGCAGGAAAAGGAGATATGGCTGGATTTCTGTCACGAACGGCCACTTGACCTCTACGGCTTCATTCTACTTTAAACACACGCTCTGCTTCATTATCATGGTATGCTATTAGAATCTTAATTTGAGGGTCCAACTTGTGGATGCCCTTCGTATGATGAAGTATTATTTTCATTGTAAGACTATTGCTATATGTATCGAGGCAATGCTCTATATGATGCAATGCTTTCTATATGCATCACTGCAATGCTTTCTATATATACTTACTTGTTCACATGATATATATCTAGTACTTGTTTCGTCTAATGACCACTCATAACTTTTGGAGATACTTGAATAGTTGAGCTCGAGTCTCAATAGAGTCGCCGAGTGGGATATTTGGCATCACGAGGAAAAGGTGATGAGGTCCATCCCCTCTCTCAAAGTAAGATTCGAGTCCTTGCCGGTAACATGGTAAAATGTATGGCTAGGGATGATCTAAGCAGGGTGTCCTCACAAAGAATGCTCTCTCATATGTGCATAGTGTACAACCTCTACCGAGTGTAAGCCTATTTGAGTAGTCGTGTCCACAGTCAAGGACGGGGCGACATAAATCACATTGTCCAGTCCTTGTAGAACTTGGAGGTTAAATCCTAAACAAAAGTGTAGGTAAATTAAATGTGAAACAAAGATGGTTTGTGATGCTGAGAAATGCGGGTATTGTACTATGACGACAGTTGGATTGTTAAATGGTGGTTGGGCTGACAGTCTTGGAGACAATGAGATTGGTTATGATCATAAGGAATACTTGAAATGTTATACACTTATAGATGTATATGCTTTATCTTTATTGTGCATGTTGGATAAAATTTGCTATGCCAAGATAGCTAGAATTGCTATGATTATGCAACATGCCATGCAATACTTTGCTCGGTGATATATGTTATTTTGGTTATCTTGCAAGTACTTCCAAAGTGCGGTAAGGCTCATTTTTTGGCGAGATCCAATTGAGGTGGAGTCTTCCACTAATGTGAAGTTGGAGTATTCATTTGTCAGGAGAGTTTCCTAGGCAATTTCCTATGTAGTGGTGTTGCTCCAAGTCTGTATTGCCTCTAGTTTGTCTTTCGGTATCATTAATCTTTCCTCTAGTTTCAGCTATGACATTGTTGTAATAAAGAAGCCACAATGGCTTTGTAAACTTTCTTTTAGTAAAAGTATGTGTTGTGATTATCAAGTATATATGGCATGCGGTGCCAGTGTGATTCCTGGGATGGCATATGGACAACACTCTAGTAAGTGAATTGGTGTGTCACACTTGCAATCACCCCTCAATTTGGACTTCATCATAATAAGAGAGGTTCCCAACTTTTATTTCATTAATGAAGGAATGCAATGATCCCACTAAATCTAACAACACCTCTCCACTACTTGACTCAAGCACATTAACCAACATATTCATCTACTACTGCCACATTATCTCACAACCGTTGCCAGAAAAAAACCTATCCACACATTTTATGACTCTACTGCAAGTTTTAATTATACCACCAATGCATACAATCAAGTTTTGTTCCAACATTTTAATTTCATGCCAACAACCAATAGTTACTCAAATCTCTAAACAAATATAAGTGAATCAAAAGAAAGTTTAAAATGTGTCTCTCATAGGACTCATGCTCTAACAAGTATAAGTGAAGTTTAAAATGTGTCTCTCACAGGACTCATGCTCTAACAAGTATAAGTGAAGCAAAAGAGCAATTATATAAATATATGGCCATGCATGAGATCTCCCAAAGCATATTTATTTAGGTGCGATGATGGTATTAATCAGCAAGCAAAAGAAAAAATAAAACGATGCTCCAAGAACAAGACATATTATGTGGAGAAATAAAAATATAGGTCCAACAGAGACAAAACGATAGTTGTTCACGAAGAAAGAAAGATGCCTAGGGCATCCCAAACTTCTTAAAATATTTCCTTGGGGTGCCTAGTGCAAAGGAGGAAAGCATAACAAAAATGCTAGTGCAAAAAGGAAGAGGAAGGAAAAAGGATGAGCTTGTTTATCGAAGGAAAGTCAGGCGAAAACCTAAACAACGGCAAGCCACACCTAGCTAGACTAATTCTAAAGCAACATAAAACATGCAACACATCGGTAAGGCCAACACGAAACGTAGATGGGTCAAGCGTTGCCTGCTACCAAAATGCACACTGAAACCATCAGATCAATCTGGTCCGGCATCAGCAAATCCGAAGGGAGCCCGAGTTGGCACAACTGATGATCCTCGCATGTGATGGGTGCTCCCACTTCCCACCACCGATGGACCCATGTCAACCCCATGAAGATGCCACGTGAACCACATCAACCACCTCCACGAGCCATGACTCCCTTTGACTGGGTCCAACTCTAAGACGGTGCCCCCAAGAGTGAACACGATGCTAAACAAAGCTAATAGTAACACCATCGTTTGATCCGAGAGATAAAATCTAGGGGGCCCCCTAAAGCATGTTCGGAAAGGAAACCGAGGAGAACGACATTGACGCCTCCAACGAGGGAATGACGCCCATAGGCGTCACCACCAATGGCTCCGGCCATAGTCGGAGTACGTCTTCCTCTGGCAACCTCACCCGCCCAAACCTAGGACCCGAGCAACCCATTTGGCGTATCACCTCCACCACGCAAGCACAACGCCACACCTTGTGCAGTGACACGCGCACACCCCTCTACAGCCGTGACCCGCAACAAAGGACTCCTTGCCGCAGGCCTGCAAAAACACAGATCGGGCCCTGCCGCATGTGGATCTTGCATCATACCCGAAGCCACCATGCCATCTTGGCGCGCTGAACTGCACCCATCATGACCCGACAACGACACCCGGACGCCAGCACACAGGGCCTAGATCGGTGCTTGAGACCTCCACGCACCACTGGTGATGCATGTGTCTCCGGCCCGCACTGACATGCCCTCCGGCCATCAGCCTGCGGCAACCCAGATCGGGCTCGATGCCTGCCAACCACGCGATGCCCGACAACTCTTTTGTGTCGATATGTGCTCGGGCACCTCTGCCCCATCGGGGAACTCCACACTGCACACACCCCGCACCTCAACACAACCGAGCATCCGCGCCGTGCGCTCGCAGGAAACAATTGCCCCACCCTGTCTTCCTTGAGGCTGCCCGAGGTTTGCCAGTGGAGCACCCTCCGACGACGGCAAGACAAGGAGGGGGAGGAAGCGTCGGTGGCTAGGGTTTCTCCCCTGATCCACTTGCCCCCACTGGCGGAGGCGAGATGAGAAGAGGGAGGAAGCGGCGGTCGCTAGGGTTTCTCCTCTGAGACGCCACTCTGTCAGTATATGTGTTCACTAGATGATACCCCGCGCGTTGCGACGGGAACTATAAATAAGAATGGTTGCTTACACCACAAAGTAACAATCTGGATTAGCAAAATAAGGGAAAATATGTATGAAGTATTGTGACCGCTAATTGAAAATTTGAATAGTAGTTTGAAACAGAGCAATATTTAGCAATTGGTCATAGACCCAAAAACCTTAAAAAGGTTATGTCCCTTTACACCTACATAAAGGGTGCACACATGGTTTTAACAATAGTCTGAATTGGTGTCGCTTTATCTATCAATATATGTGTCAAAACTTTGAAATCCTAATTCAATGGTACCTGACTAATAAGACATTTCATAGAATACACTTTACAGAAGTCCGGAGGAAGATACAAAACTAATTTCATTTTGTGAGGATGATAGATAATTTTTGTACTTTTTTCATGCCTCAAATAAAGGTGCATCTTGCCCTCTTGGAAAATCAATCAATTCAACTAAAGATGGCCAATTAATCATGTAGAGAAAGACATTGTCTATCATAAATTATCATAAATCAGTTAACGCGCAGAGGACAGAAAAGATGCACACAACAAAAAGTAATGAAGGGTGATAAAAGGTGTTTAATGCATATCGTAGAAGTGTATTGAAACGTTCAGAAGGCAAAAAGTTATAGAAATAGTATGTTTAAAATGGTATGACTACAATATACATCAATGAAGGGGGTCATAGTCCGAAGTGAAACATGGAGTATTAATAACATCAGTGCAGGGGATCATCAAGATGGAGGGGAACATCAAGTCAGCCGTGGAGGCGATCTGGACCGAAGGAGTTTCCTCACACAGAGATGGGATCCCAGACGCCGCATCATGTTATCGCCAGGGGAAAATACGAAGGATAGAGAAGGTCGTGTTGTATGCTAATTATCTTGTGGGGTGCGTTCTGTAGTTGTAACTGAATTGGAGAGGAAAGGTGGTCTCTTCGGTGACCAGGAAAGACTACATGCAAATTAAAATTTAATCACATGATTTGTTGTCAACCTATGGTGGGTCCTTCTGTAATCGCTGACTTGTGATTGGCTGGTATCTGATGTTATGGCATGTTGAGTTGGGTCATTTGCATCTTTAAGAGAATGCCTTGTAGTGGGGAGCAACTTTTTATAAGAGATAAAAGTATTGGAAGTCCTACAATTTGCGCTGAATGTGATGGTTTGGTCCTAGAACATGCATTTTGACCCTACTCGGTCCTTGAACTTGCATCAAATGTGCAAATTTGGTCCTGCCCAATCACAAAGCGACATGTGGACGCGTGGGTGCCGACCCGGTCAGCGCACGGCATTTTGCAAAGAGGCCCCTGCCTTTGGTTTGAATCTACCGGCAGGACACGAAAACACCTGAATTAATTTTCAAAGGAGACCGCCGTGGCCGCGCCCGCGATCTCCAAGGACTTCATTGACTTCGAGTTCAGCCTTGGCGGGGGCGGCTGCACCACCAGCATGCTCCCCGCGGACGAGCTCTTCGCTGACGGGAAGCTGCTACCGCTCCGCCGGGCTGATACTTCTGCCGCGGCTGCGCCAGAGCCGGAGCCTGCCGCCGCGCCACCTCCGCCGCGGCTAGAGGCAATGCCGGCATCCCTGGAGCCTGTTGAATATCTTTTGTATAGGCAGTATATCGCATGTATATGTAGGATCATTTCCTACCTTGCCCCGCCTCCTAGTTACCATGTATAGTCGAGGCCGTGGGCTGCTCATTGTAAATATATACGTGCGTGTATGCACCCAAATCAATTGAGAGTTGCATTGCCAAACAATATGGTATCAGTTTTCCTCACACGATCCTCTTCCTAAACAGCTTCCGCTCCTGCTGCCGCCGCGCCCTAGGCTGCCGCCGCCGCATCACCGCCGCCGCCGCCCCCTAGCTGCGCCGCCGCCGCCGCTTCTTCTCCCTGCCGCTGTTTCCCCTCCAGCCGCACCACCACCTTCCCTCTCCCACCCGACATCGCCATGGCCTCACCCGCCTCCTCCACATCCGGTTCCGTCATCCCCAACCCCTTCGCCGGCCCCGATCCCGTGCTCATCCGCGATCTTGACATCCACCGCCGTGTCCCCGTGTGCCTTGACTACTCCACCTCCACCTACTATGCCTGGAAGACCTATTTCTCTCTAGTGTTCCGCGAGTATCATCTCCATGATCACGTCGACGGTTTCGTGGATTCCAGCCTCATGCTCGGTGATGTAGAGTGGACAACCATCGATGCTACACTCATCCGGTGGTTCTACCTCACCATCTCCAAGGATCTCTTCCACACGGTGGTCAGCGACGGGGATGACGCCCTCGCCGTTTGGACCAAACTCAACGGGCTCTTCACCGACAACCAACTCCAACGTCGGGCTTTTCTTCAACAAGAGTTTTTTGGGTCGCATCAACTTGATTCCTCTGTCGATGACTATTGCATGCGTCTCAAAAAACTTGCAGATGAGCTCCCTGATCTCGGCGAAATCATCTCCGACGATCTCCTCCTCAGCACCCTCTCCGCCGGGCTCAATGAAGAGTTCGGCAACGCTGCCTCCAACCTCACCTTGATCCCGGAGCCAACCTTTGCCAAGGTTGTGGCTTACTTGCGTCTGGAGGAACGTCGCATGAAGATGGCGAAAACTAGGGCGACCCACGTCGCCCTCGCTGCCGGGACCTCCCGCGGCGGCCCGCCCCCGCCGGCTCCACAGGCGCCCGCCGCGCCGCGGTTCCCTCCTCCGGC
>NC_057806.1:328515975-328519713 GCF_018294505.1 Triticum aestivum | reverse complement strand
CAGCAGCAGGCCACCGCGCCCTGGGCCGCGGCCCAGAACCCGTGGACGGGCCTGGTGCATGCGTATAGCATGCCGGTGCCCCGCCCGCCCGCTCTTGGTCTTCTGGGGCCACCTCCCGCAGCGCACCAGGCGCTGATCGCCGCGCCACAGGCGCCGTACGCCGCGCCTCCAGCAGCGCCGTACGCCGCGCCATCTCCAGGCGCCTACGCCATGGCGCCCTACACCGCGCCGCCGCCGGTGCCCTATGCCGCGGCGCCCTATGCCGCACTGCCACCGTCGGCGCCGCCGCTCCCGCCGGCTCCATGGGATCCGGCCCTTCTCGCGGCGCTCCAGTCCGCCCCCTCACCAGCCAACTACACGGGTGGCGGCGATTGGTACATGGATAGTGGCGCCACCTCTCATATGGCTGCCAACCCCGGTACTCTCCACTCCTCATATCATGTTCATACCTCCAATCGTATTACTGTTGGCGATGGGTCATCTCTTCCTATCATGCACATAGGCCATGCTTACTTTCCATCCACATCTACACCGATTTCATTATCTAACATACTTGTCTCTCCCGAACTCATTACTAATCTTGTTTCCGTTCGTTCCCTTACTCGTGATAACCCTGTCACCGTTGAATTTGACATGTGTGGTTTTTCTGTCAAGGACGCCCGTACCCGGATGGTGCTCCACCGATGTGATAGCCCCGACGAGCTCTACCCAGTCCACCCACCCGCCTCCACCTCCACCTCTCCGGTCGCCCTCTCCGTCGGTGTGGATCTTTGGCACGCTCGCTTGGGACATCCGAACGACACCACCCTTCGTCATATTCTTCGGAGTTTTTCTTTCACTTGTAATAAGACCGACGGTCACACTTGTCATGCGTGTTGTCTAGGCGAACATACTCGGCTTCCTTTTAGCACTTCCTCGTCAGTTGCATCGTATCCGTTTGAACTACTTCATAGTGATGTGTGGACTTCTCCAGTTGCGAGTAATACCGGCTACATCTATTATCTTGTCATTTTAGATGATTTTTCGCACTATGTGTGGACCTTCCCGTTGCGGCAAAAATCCGATGTCATATCCATTCTCACCGCCTTTTACTCCTATGTCACCACCCAGTTTGGTCGCCCCATCCACGCTATCCAAACCGACAACGGGAAGGAGTTCGACAACCTCGCGGTTCGCACCCTCCTCACCACACATGGCACGATATTTCGTCTCACTTGTCCCTATACCTCGCAACAAAATGGGCGCGCAGAACGGGTCTTACGCACTCTTAACGATTGTGTCCGCACCTTGTTATTTCATGCTAATGTGCCACCCCGCTTCTGGCCCGATGCACTTGCCACCGCATCACGCCTCATCAACATTCGGCCTTGCCGCGTCCGTGGCAACTTAGCACCACACCACTTGCTTTTCGGGAGCCCCCCATCCTATGACGATCTTCGCATCTTCGGGTACCTCTGCTATCCCAGCATCGCCTCTACCACCCCTCATAAGCTCGCTCCTCGCTCTCTTGCGTGCATCTTCTTGGGTTACCCTGCCAACACCAAGGGCTACCGCTGCTACGACCCTGTTTCTCACCGTGTCTTCACCTCTAGACACGTTTACTTTGACGAAAGGGTTTTTCCGTTTCAGCAGGTACCACCGACCGACTCGCCAGCGTCTTCACCTTCTGCTACTGGCGGCTCGGTCTCGGGCCTCCTTGGTGCGCCCCCGCGCCCTCGGGCCTCCCTCGGGCCGCCTCCTGGTTTTGGCCCCCTCCCCGCCTCGCGGGATGCCGGCTCGGTGGCTGCGGCTTCGGAGGGTTCGACGCCCCGCTTGGCGGCTGCGGGATCAGCCTCGGGCCCAGTCCCCTCGCCCGACGCCGCGGCGTCCTTGACGTCCTCCGCGACACCCGTCGCCTCGGCGCCTTCCTCGCCCTCCGCCGGGGCCCCCGCGTCGGGCTCTATAGCGACCTTGCCCCCGACGCCCGCCTCCGACTCACCAGCGGGCTCGGCTGAGGGCTCTCCGCCGGCCTCTCCAGCGCCTGCGTCGCCCGGATCCGCGCAGGGATCCCCTGCGCCCTCGGCCGGCTCGGTCTCGGCGGGCTCTTCTTCACCCTCGCCCGCCGCACCGGCCCCGCCGCCCTCCCGCATGGTGACTCGTGCCCGGACCGGTGCGCTCCGCCCGAGTCAGTGGTACTCTGCCGACGAGTACCTGCTTGCGGCCTCGGTGCCGTCCACCTCAGCGCCTTCTCCCCTCCCATCGTCGGCTCGAGCGGCTCTTCGAGACCCTCATTGGCTCGCCGCGATGCAGGAGGAGTTCGACGCTCTTCAGCGTAACCGCACCTGGCAGCTGGTGCCTCGGCCGCCGCATGCTAACGTGATCAGCGGCAAATGGGTCTTTCGGCATAAGACCCGGCCTGACGGGACCCTTGAGCGCTACAAGGCTCGGTGGGTCATTCGTGGTTTCCGTCAGCGCGCCGGTGTGGACTTCACCGACACCTTCGCCCCGGTTGTCAAACCAGGCACTATCCGCATTGTCCTCCAGCTGGCGATCTCCCGCGCATGGCCCGTCCACCAGATGGACGTCTCCAACGCGTTCCTTCATGGCCATCTCGCCGAGAAGGTCTACTGTCAGCAGCCCATCGGCTTCGTCGACGCCACTCAGCCGGATCATGTGTGCCTGCTCTCGCGCTCACTCTATGGGCTCAAGCAGGCTCCTCGTGCTTGGTACCAGCGGATCGCTGCCTTCCTTCAGCAGCTTGGCTTCGTGGCCACCCGCTCGGATGCCTCTCTGTTCGTCTACCAGCACGCCATTGGGACGGCTTACCTGCTGCTCTACGTCGACGACATCATCCTGACTGCTTCCACGACTGAGCTTCTCCGACAGCTCACGGCTCGCCTCAGCACCGAGTTCGCGATGAAGGACCTCGGTCCTTTACACTACTTCCTCGGGATCGAGGTAGTGCGTCGTGCGGACGGGTTCTTTCTTCATCAGCAGCAGTACGCCCAGGAGTTACTCGAGCGCGCCGGCATGCTTAACTGTAAGCCCGCACCTACGCCTATCGACACGAAGGCTAAGGTCTCCGCTCTTGAAGGCACCCCAGCGCAGGACGCCGCCTTTTACCGGTCCATTGTTGGGGCCCTGCAGTACTTGACGCTCACTCGTCCCGACCTACAGTATGCGGTTCAGCAGGTGTGCCTCCACATGCACGCTCCCCGTGACTCTCACTGGTCCTTGGTGAAGCGGATTCTCCGTTACATCCGCGGCACTATGGGTCTTGGTCTCACGTTGACGGCGTCCTCCTCCACGGATCTGGTGGCCTACTCCGATGCCGACTGGGCCGGCTGCCCCGACACTCGGCGCTCCACCTCTGGCTACTGCGTCTACCTCGGGCCCTCCCTCATCTCGTGGTCGTCTAAACGACAACCCACGGTGTCCAGGTCGAGTGCCGAGGCTGAGTATCGCGCTGTGGCTAATGCTGTCGCAGAGTGCTCCTGGCTACGGCAGCTTCTTCAGGAGTTGCACCTTGGCGTGGCCAAGGCTACCGTTGTCTACTGCGACAACGTCTCTGCCGTCTACCTCTCCGCCAACCCCGTTCATCATCATTGCACGAAACACATCGAGCTCGACATTCACTTCGTGCGTGAGCAGGTGGCTCTCGGACACATACGGGTCTTACATGTCCCCAACGCTCAGCAGTTCGCCGATGTCAAGACCAAGGGGTTACCGACGACTACATTTGAGGAGTTTCGGTCCAGT
>NC_057806.1:328444072-328515488 GCF_018294505.1 Triticum aestivum | reverse complement strand
TTCGCAGTCGCAGTCGCCGTCACCAGCGGCCGCATTGGCGAAGACTCCCGGGAGAACGTCGACGGGCACCGCGTCGGACCTCGCCTCGGCGCCGCTCCTCCGCGACAGCTCCGACTCGGAGGCCTCGCTCTCGCTCGCCTCCTCCCGCTTCTCGCACTCCTCCTCCTCGTCCTCCTCCGGCCACGACCACGACGACGTCAACCCGCGCTTCTCCCTCGACTCCGCCGCCGACCCCAACCCTCCGCGCCTCCGCCTCGTCCGCTCCTCCCACCGCCACTCCACCGCCAGCCGCGCGGCCGTCGCCGCCCAGGCAGGACGCGTCGAGGTGCCTCTCCGTGGACTCCCCGCGCATGAACTCCTCGGGCAAGATCGTGTTCCAGCAGGGCCTGGAGCGCAACTGCAGCTCCCCGTGCAGCCTCCACGCCGCGGCCAGGTCGCGGTCCATGGCCTGCACCGTCAACTGGTCCTACTCGTCCGGCGTCTACGTGGCCCCCGCGGTGCTCAACGTGCCAGTCTGCTCGCGGACGGTCTTCGGGTTCTTCAAGGACAAGAAAGAGTGGACGGCCAGCAAGGACTCATCCTCATTGAGGTCGTCGTCCCGGTCGTCGACCCTGGGCCGGAAGACGACGCCGACGCCAGACGCCGCAGCGGTGGAGCGGCGAGCAGGCCCTGCGGGTGATCCGTCCGGTTGAAGATACGGCGGGCGATCGAGCGCTTGGTCGTGCATGGAAAGCGACGGGCTAAGCTAGGGACGCAATGATGGATGCATAGCGCTTTGTTCGGTTTTTAGCTGATCTGGTTTGTTCTTTGATCTGTCTAATCAATTTATTGTTCTTCTTTTTCTTTTCTCTCTTGACTGTAAATTTGGAGATTTGCTCTTCTTCTCAATCCTCAAGGCCGTTGTAGCTAGCGCGTCTGATTCTGATTTGGTTGTTTGCAAGAAAAAAGATCACAAAATGTTGTTCTGTCAACTTGATTGAAATGAGCAAATGATTCACACTCTTGTCATTGTTCAAATCCGCAAATGCATTGCTCTGTCGATCGATCGAGCTGGCGTAGCACAGTTACAAATGCAGGCAAACAGAGAGGGAGTGAGCTGCGGGTTTGTCTCCTTTAAAAATTAATTTAGGTGTTTTCGTGGCCTGCGGGTAGATTCAAACCAAAGGAAGGGGCCTCTTTGCAAAATGGCGCATGCTGACCGGGTCGGCACCCACATGTCCACATGTCGCTCTGTGATTGGCCAGGACCAAATTTGCACCTTTGATGCAAGTTCAAGGACTAGGTAGGATCAAAATGCAAGTTCTAGAACCAAACTGTTAAGAATAGAATAGTTGCTTATTAATTAAGCTAATTAGGATTAAGTTAATTGTTAGATAGGTTGCTTGGTTCTCAAGCAACCATGTACTTTCTTGGCTCTCAAGGCAACTATGTAATTCCTTGGCTCTCAAGTAACTATGTGTTTACTTGACTGCCAAGCACCATGTGTACTTCCGCCTGGGTATAAATAACCCACTTCTATCATCAATAAAGACTGATGGATCATCTTTCATTCAAACTCTCTCGTTCTTTATTTTTCATTCAGAACACGTTATCATGCACTTTGCTCTCCTATCGAGCGATTCGGCCGGACAAGAGAAGAACAGAACATCATTGCAGAGGATGAAGAACAGATTTTGTCTATCCCCAACGATCCAAGGATTAAAGGCCTTGATCATCAGGAAAACTAATAGTGTTTCCCTATTTTAATCTTTGCCTATTAGATCATGTTTTCTTGTGGTCAACCAGTAATCTAACAATGGATTGTTTATCCTGTACGCATATGCACTCGCGCGAAACATACAAAGTGGAAGAAAAAAAGCAATCGGCCGAAGAAACAAATTCGGCCATGACCAGAGAAGCAGAAAATAGAGCACCGAAGAATTTGATTAGCACATGGAAAGTCACGAACTAGTAGCATCCTGATTCTCAGAATCCGTACTTCACACATGAAGCATACAGATCAACACTCTTGGATCTTAATTGCTACATCATCAGGTGATCCTATTCCAATTTTTCTTGTTCCTACACAGAATCAGTACTAACCTGCTGGGCAACGGCAACGTAACGCTGTCCAGCGCAACCATGGCCTTCGGCTTCAGCGGGAGGCGGCCAGCGGCCATAGATGCCCCCAGGCACGTCAGGAGCAAGCGGCGCACGCAGCGACCTCCCTCGAACTGGTAGCAGCGACCGTGGCCAGCACGGCGGACGGCGGCGGACTACAGCCGGTGCCCTGCACGGCGCGACGGCCAGCAATCGGCGATGCGACGCAACCTTGGACACATGGCGTGGCCTCGCCCGTCCCTCCCCTTTTTCCTGGACGCTAACGGCGGTGCCCGCATCTGCGGTCTTCCTCGGCACGGCCGTCTATGGCGGCAGCGCTCTCACAGCGCAGGGACGCCCGCTACCAACCATGGTCGTCGGCCTGGTTCTGCTCGGCGGGAAGGTGGCCTCCCGCAACAGCCAGAGGCGCGCGGCGACTCCCGGCGTCGGTGGTCCTCGGCCCTAGCCCTCCCGGCGCGGTGCCATCTGACTGGAGTTCCCGACCACCAATGGAGACGACGGCTAGAAAAATTCCCCATAGGGAATAGTAACTGTAAGAACGGCGGTGGTTTGCCATGGTCAGAGTCACAAGCAGAGATAAGGATCGAGGATATCTTATCCCTTCGACCTTTTGCATTTAGACTCCTTCTAAATTCGTTACCAGTGGAAGGCCCATATTTTCTCTATTATGCCCTCATGTATCTCTAAATAGCATACAATATAATTATGCATTTTTTTGTATCATGTAAAATACCATTTGAAGCCTCATGTCCTCAAATATTACATAAATTGCATCCATATGTATTACCTCAGTAATACTATTGCAACATAATATTTTGCTTATATTTAAGATCTTATTCCTATGGAATTTAAGACATCATCTATGCTTTTACCCCTAGCATTACATGTGATTTGTGTCAACAACTACGATTTTGCAATAGAAATCAATTTCCTTGCAAATCTGAATGAGATTCTATTAAGAATTATAAATTATCATACTTAATATGACAAGCCCAAAATTTATTTATGAATCACAAGGTATTGGTGGCATCTACTGCATCATTTGCAGATTATCCAGCATTACTATGAGGACTACATCTTGTCAATTTTACAAGATGATTACCTTCAAAGTGCTCTTCCAAATATTAATATTAGATGTGACTACCTCAAGATATCATAAGGTAATACTGACATCTACTGCAAAATTTTGCAAACTATCCACTGTTACTGCAAGGTCTACATCATGTCACTTTGACAGATGATTACCTTTAAAGTGATTTTCTTAAATATAGCATAACATAAGGTAATAGAGATATGAACATCTACTGACAAAAGTCAGATTATGTTTTCTATTACTGTGAGATCTATACCATATTGGTGATTATCTTCAAAGTGTTATCCTATATCAATTGAGGTCTACACATATGGGTATAAAGCATCAGCTATATATAAAAAAAATGCTCCTCCGAAGCATTTGTTGTTGTTCACTAAAATGATTTACTCTCATAGTAAATATTATTCACGCGCAATCGCTATCTGCAAAAGTGGTATCTTGTGCTAATTCAAGTCTCACTTTGTTTGAATATGTCATAGAAAAATATGCAAATATTTGCATACCCTGGTTATTACATTCTATTACATTAGTAAAATACATGGCAGAAGAGCCTGTCACTATTTCTAATTATAATGTCCTCCATCCATCAAGAAGGATGCCATAATTTATAGCAAGTGTCTCAAACACTGTTGCAGTGTCCACATCACATTGTGATTATACTTTCATAGTGACTAACCAATGTCAAACATGCAAATTCTATACGTTTTGGCAGTGACTCTAAACGTCACACACTTCCTCAAGAACGAAGTCCAAAGTGCCAGCAATGACTTCATCACATGTGTTGTATTGAAGGATACACCCAGGTTCAACAAGGATCACCTTGGCCATGATTGTTCTCAAGCAAATCAGTTTATCCACATACATCACTTACTCCTAGAAGTAAAATAAATAAATGCATGAGCCTTTTTCATCTAACATATGGATGACATTTCCAAATGCAAATTCATGTTAGGTGGGATTGTTTATTTTAAGATGGTTTATGACATCAGTCATTTTATCCATCTATGGCATTGTGGCGACTATAACTCCACCTTCGAAAAATGTGTCATGGCTATTCTCTAAATAGCTATCTATGTTCTTATGCATTTTATATGTCACCAACTTCACTTAGTTCTCAAACTAAGTACATAATGGATGGATATTTATTACCATGAATATTTCTCTTAAGAGATACATGTTGTCGTGAGCACATCACGAATGATGACTCATTCATTTTTCAAGACCTCAAGTCTATCACATCTCGCAATTCTGTCACTTAATCAACTTCGAGTTGAGATCTCGTAATCAAATATTTTTATATGCCCTTAATACACTTTACATAGAGTTTCTTAAAATCATCAGATTCACCGAATGGTTATATACCATTGTTTGAAATTCTTGCTAGTATCGAGAATACTATGCAAGTTAGTGGTCACAAAATAGAATCAAGAGGAATTCAAAGTAAAGTATAGGCTAACAGACAACCAATGACATAATTTCCTCTTAACAGAGAATAGATCATTTTTCACAAAAATGATCACGAATACAACTCTCAAATTCGTCAAATGTGTGGTTATGTAAATATCGTACCTATGATTACCAAACCCTCAAACATATGGTCGAACAACACCACAAATTTATTTAAAAGGCTGATGAGTTCATTGGGATAACTTTGAAAATATGCAAACGTACAACCAGAAAATATTATGGAAAATGATTGTTCTCAAATCTTCATCAGATGGAGAACCAAAACCTTGTGCAACAAAAGGATGGTGAAGTCCTTTTCACCGATGATATGTTTGCGTAATAAAAAATTAGTAATATGGGAGACCTCATGTAATCTCCTAATTATTCCCAAAATATCATTATCATGTACTTGTACTACTACATGTAGTAGGATGTTCAATATCCTATCTCTTGGATGCAATATTTAATAAATTTGACTGTATGGTTAAATTCATACTTCTATTGTTGCGAACGAAATAATTTTCTAAATGTTAATAAATTAAATATCTATTTTGATAGACTTATCCATCCTGGTTTGGGGATGATTAGAAAATTATTGACAATTCTGTTGGTCACTACTTAACAAGTTGCAAAATATCCCAAATCATCAGATTTTATGCGCACCGCATGTGTCGTAGGGGGAATCAGTTTTAAGGCACTCTCACCTTAAAATTCTAAATGAGCCACTCAATCTTCCTTGAATACATTAAGAAGATATATGTGGATTAGTTAACCAGTATGTGGAATTAATTAGATACTTCATGGTACTCATAGGAACATTTATAAAATGATTTCAAGTGTGTCTCTTATCACACACAACCATGCATGATCTTACTAAGCTCAACTTATCAAAGTAGGAGCAAATTCTCCCGAACAAAGGATAATCCCATTCAAATGGACAATGTTGTTGAACTCATTTCACGAGAATTTTCTGATTGCATTGAGTACCCTATGTACATACACAGAATGGTTTAACTAAATTTCTTATCAAAGATAGTTAAATGAATTACATGACCACTTTTAAAGAATTGTAAATTTACCAGCCTCTTGCTGGATACATACGACCTTACACACCATAAGTATGATCTAAATCATACCAACTGCATTTCATACTACTTTCCCCTTGTAGTAACTACGTGGAAATCAACAAAGTATTTCCCATCTGCGATAATTTGGTTACATACCGATATCACCACTCCAGCATACATCAATGGGCACTCATAGAAGATTAGGGATCTATGTGAGGAATAACAATTTATCTGTCAATCAAAATAATTCATAGCCCGTATGCTGATTGCATCAGCAATAAGGATATTTCCTAGTTACCATGTATAGTCGAGGCCGTGGGCTGCTCATTGTAAATATATACGTGCGTGTATGCACCCAAATCAATTGAGAGTTGCATTGCCAAACAATAGAGCCGATCAAGCCGATCCGCGGCGGCGCGGCGGCTGGCGCTGCCGACCAGCACGTGTTCTCGCCCAAGGCGCCCAGCTGCTCGAGCCGGTGGCACGAGCTGCTCGGGCTCAAGAGGGTGGCCGCCGCCCAGAGCCCGAGGACGCCTTCGCAGTCGCAGTCGCCGTCACCAGCGGCCGCATTGGCGAAGACTCCCGGGAGAACGTCGACGGGCACCGCGTCGGACCTCGCCTCGGCGCCGCTCCTCCGCGACAGCTCCGACTCGGAGGCCTCGCTCTCGCTCGCCTCCTCCCGCTTCTCGCACTCCTCCTCCTCGTCCTCCTCCGGCCACGACCACGGCGACGTCAACCCGCGCTTCTCCCTCGACTCCGCCGCCGACCCCAACCCTCCGCGCCTCCGCCTCGTCCGCTCCTCCCACCGCCACTCCACCGCCAGCCGCGCGGCCGTCGCCGCCCAGGCAGGACGCGTCGAGGTGCCTCTCCGTGGACTCCCCGCGCATGAACTCCTCGGGCAAGATCGTGTTCCAGCAGGGCCTGGAGCGCAACTGCAGCTCCCCGTGCAGCCTCCACGCCGCGGCCAGGTCGCGGTCCATGGCCTGCACCGTCAACCGGTCCTACTCGTCCGGCGTCTACGTGGCCCCCGTGGTGCTCAACGTGCCAGTCTGCTCGCGGACGGTCTTCGGGTTCTTCAAGGACAAGAAAGAGTGGACGGCCAGCAAGGACTCATCCTCATTGAGGTCGTCGTCCCGGTCGTCGACCCTGGGCCGGAAGACGACGCCGACGCCAGACGCCGCAGCGGTGGAGCGGCGAGCAGGCCCTGCGGGTGATCCGTCCGGTTGAAGATACGGCGGGCGATCGAGCGCTTGGTCGTGCATGGAAAGCGACGGGCTAAGCTAGGGACGCAATGATGGATGCATAGCGCTTTGTTTGGTTTTTAGCTGATCTGGTTTGTTCTTTGATCTGTCTAATCAATTTATTGTTCTTCTTTTTCTTTTCTCTCTTGACTGTAAATTTGGAGATTTGCTCTTCTTCTCAATCCTCAAGGCCGTTGTAGCTAGCGCGTCTGATTCTGATTTGGTTGTTTGCAAGAAAAAAGATCACAAAATGTTGTTCTGTCAACTTGATTGAAATGAGCAAATGATTCACACTCTTGTCATTGTTCAAATCCGCAAATGCATTGCTCTGTCGATCGATCAAGCTGGCGTAGCACAGTTACAAATGCAGGCAAACAGAGAGGGAGTGAGCTGCGGGTTTGTCTCCTTTAAAAATTAATTTAGGTGTTTTCGTGGCCTGCGGGTAGATTCAAACCAAAGAAAGGGGCCTCTTTGCAAAATGGCGCATGCTGACCGGGTCGGCACCCACATGTCCACATGTCGCTCTGTGATTGGCCAGGACCAAATTTGCACCTTTGATGCAAGTTCAAGGACTAGGTAGGATCAAAATGCAAGTTCTAGAACCAAACCATCACATTCAACGCAAGTTGTAGGACTTCCGGTGCTTTTATAACTCTTCTTATAAGAAGAATGTAAGATTTGTACAGCACACCGGTGAGTCCAACAGTCCAAAAACTTCGCACTTTGTGGGGTTTAACTGAACCCCCATGCCCCACGTCAGTGCCTCATGGCCGTCGCCGTCGACGTCCGTGGCTCCATCCAGCTCCTCCGCACCTGCCGCGCCGTGGCCGGCCAGCAGCTGCACCAGGTCCTCCTCAAGTCCGGCCATGTCCCGTCCTCCCTCCCGCCCTCCAACTCGGTCCTCCTCATGTACGCCCGTTTCTCCCCGACCCACCGCCGCGACGCACGGCGATTGTTCGACGAAATGCCCGCCAGGAACTGCTTCTCCTACAACTCCCTCGTCACCGCCCACCTCAACTCCCGGGACCACGCCGAGGCGCTCCGTCTCTTCCGCTCCATGCCGGAAAGGAACAACTTTTCCTGGAACGCAGTGATCACTGGCATGGTCTCTGCAGGGGATTTGGACACCGCCCACAGTCTGCTGGACGAGATGCCCGTCAAGGATGCTGTGGCTGTCAACGCTGTGATGCATAGGTATGTCCGGTGCGGCCGTGTGGATGAGGCGCTTGCTTTGTTCAGAGAGATTGGTTCGGCATGCGGTGGTGCAGCGGACTCCTCGCCGTGCAATGATCTCTTTGTGCTTGCTACGGTTGTTGGTGCTTGTGCTGACCGGATGAAGTACGATTTTGGGAGACAAGTGCATGGTCGAATGGTGACTGCCAAGATTGAACTGGATTCGGTTTTGAGTTGCGCATTAGTGGACATGTACTGCAAGTGTGGGGATGTGGACTCTGCTCGGCGTGTCTTTGATGGTTTAGCACAGATTGACGAGTTCTCTGTTTCTGCCCTGGTCTATGGCTATGCTTCACGTGGACAGGTAAACGAGGCGTTACATATTTTTGACAGGGTGGAGAACCTCAACATTCTTTTGTGGAATTCTCTCATCAGTGGCTGTGCATTTGCCTGCCTTGGAGATGATGCTTTTGCTCATTTTGTAAGGATGATGCGGTCAGATGTGTTGCCTGATTCTTCAACGTATGCCAGCGTTCTGAATGTTTGTGGTTTTTCAGGAATGCTCAAGTCTGGGCAGCAGATACATGGGTGTGGTCTAAAGAGTGGGACTGTCAATGACATGATAGCAGCAAGTGCTCTCATTGACTTCTACTCAAAATGCAGCCTTTGGGAGGATGCTTGTCGAGCTTTCAGTGAGCTTAGGTTTCATGATACTGTGGTGCTCAATTCAATGATCACTGTGTACTCAAACTGTGGGCGGATAGAAGAGGCGAAAAGAGTCTTTTCGATGATCACTAGCAAGAGTGTCATATCATGGAACTCTTTGGTTGTTGGGTTGAGCCAGAATGGACATGCAATTGATGCCATGGAGCTGTTCTGCAAGATGCATCGCCTTGGTGTGCGGCTCGACAAGGTTGCTATAGCTAGTGCTCTGAGTGCATCAAGTAATATTTGCTCCATAAGTTTTGGGGAGCAGATTTTTTCTCTTGCTACTGTTCTTGGCTTGCAGTCTGACCATGTTGTAGCTTCTTCAGTCATCGATCTGTATTGCAAATGTGGCAACTTGGCCAATGGTTGCAAGATTTTCGATGGAATAGACAAGCCTGACGAAGTCATGTGGAACTCAATGCTAATTGGTTATGCTTCCAATGGGCATGGACGCAAGGCACTAGAACTCTTGGAGCTGATGAGAGTTAGCGGTGTAAGACCAACCGAACGGACATTTGTTGGTGTCCTTTCCGCGTGCTGCCATTCTGGACTTGTGGAAGAAGGACTGACATGGTTTAAGCAAATGCAGGAGGATTTCTGTCTGATTCCATCAGCTGAGCATTATGCATGTGCGACTGACCTGTTAGTCCGGGCAGGTCGGCTAGATGAAGCAGTTGAGTTCATCGAGAATATGCCCTTTAAAGCCGATACAGTAAGCTGGACTACAGTTGTTGGTGGTTGCAAAGCTCAGGGCAATGAGGCTCTGATCCAGAAGATGTCAAAGAGACTGAAGCAGATGGAGGAATCAGGGTCACCACATTCCAGTCTGTATGTTCAGCTGTCCAGTGTGCTTGCTGCTAAAGGGGATTGGGCCAAATCAGCAGAAATGAGGGGTATGATGCGTGAGAGAAGAATTGCGAAAAATCCTGGTTGCAGTTGGATTGACAGTTAGAAATTATGTTTCGATCAGCTGTTGTGTCTCAGAGTAGTTGTTTCTCCACCACAAACCATCTCTGTAAACAGATGAGCAAGAAACAAATTTTGCTGCTGGAAAAACACAAATGAAGACACACTTAGAAATGTTGTCATCTCTATACAAACTGATTCTTTTACTGACCATAAATAAACTCCAGTGGGAAAGATCTTGCAGTGGGTTTGCTTTATTGGTTATCCAGAGCCTGAAGAATTGGGGGAACCAGGTTCTGGTTAGCAGTAGGAAATCTGCAGGTAATTCATTTCTAAACGTTTTTTCCTCACTGATGCCATTTTTCTGCTGTCAGTGCTACAGATAGGCTGGATGACATTCCAGTTGGATACTGGTTGGAACCACTATTTTGTAGCAAAACAAGCAGTCAATTTAACTATCCGAATGCTTTCGGAGACAAATGGTCCAAAGTAATAATTCACATACTATATATGAGAGAAACCAACATTCATTTTACATATTTTTTTTCTAGTGGGGGAGCGTTTTTTAATGATTGTAAAATGAGTTTTCATTTCCAATCTAAGATCTGAAATTCTTGAGTCAATGAAAAATTATATCCACCTCTTTTTTGAAAAATTATATCCACCTCTTAAATTGTTTATGAAGAAAGAAAGTGCAGTCTGAACCCACCCACGGTTAGTTATTTTACCGTTCCAAAAACTGAACGGAGTACCCCCGTCATTCAGATTGCAAGAAAAGTATCCTGGGGCAAGCTCTCTATTGAGATGAACGTACGAATGGAATCCGGACATATCAAGTTTCATAATCGTTGTAAATTCAGAAGATGCATTTGAATATTGAGACACGGCTAACTTCACACATCATGATTCAAATATGGTGCTCCTACTTACATGAATACACTCTTTTTTTAGGGAAGACCATCATGACTAGTTTTATTGGAACTTAAGCAGAAATTACATCATCCACAAGACTGGAAACAAGACAAGCCGGAGGCTCGTCTGTCCAGTTGCTAGAAAGCTTATTACAAAAACTATAGTTAGCTAGCACATGCGCTGCTTGATTACATGAATACACTCTTTGTTTCCAAATAGTATTTAAACTGCCAAAATGTTTTACACTTAAAAAAATAAAATCGGATGGAGGGATGGTTGTAATTTGGGAGAGACATTTGTTTGTTTTCCTTATAACAACCACAAAAAGGAAAATCACTCACGAGCAGTACAGCAGCGGTGCCTAGAACTAGACTAGGCCCCGCCACTCTCTTGACTGCCGTGCCGTCAGCTCCATCACTCTCTACCACTCGTATCGTCTTGTCAAGCAGAGCAAACAGAAGCAGCATATTAGGCACACCGTGGGAAGAAAGAGAAGCAGCATAGAGCAGCGGAGGAGGAGAAGAAGGGGTCCATGGGGAACATCCTGAGGTCCCTTCAGCCCCAGCAGCAGCAGCAGCAGGAGGAGGAACCCCTGGATCCCCATGGCCTCGCGCCGGCCGCCGCCGCCATCGCCGCCCTGACGTGCGACCTCAGCAGCTTTGAATCCTCATCCATGGTAACACACTCGTCCCTGTCAGCATGCATGCATGAATGAATGGTGGTCACTCCATCACAAATCATAAGAGTATTCACCGCGTAGTGTGTGCTGGGAGAAGGTTCCTATCCTTTGGCGTGTGATACCTGTGTGCATGTGTACATGCGCGTCTCTCTCTTTCTCTCTCTGTAAATTTGGGGGTTGGGGTGAGAATAGGAGAAATCATGGACGTTGTGTAGCACTGTAGCTTCTATCAATCTTTGCGCTTTCTACTGGTACTACCATTCAAAGGATTTTGACCCAACACCGCGAGCAAATTTTGCCTCCTGGATGAACTAATCAACTGCTTCTGAGGCTAGCTAGAGCAGCAATTGCATTATTTTCTACCGAGATTTGGTCCCAATGCATGTGCAAGATTTGGTCATTGTGGTAAGGGAGAAGTTTCAGACCTCAACGCTTATTTTCAGTACACAACCACTTCTCCGTCCCTCGGTCCAATGCATGTGCATGTGTACACACTGGACTTGAGGCAGTATGCCACATTGCAGCTACTAGCAATTTCCATGAGCGCTCACCTATTTTTATTTATTTGTTAACATTCTGATGACGCATCAGGCAAGCTCAATGTTTTACTTCCTCTTATCCTATGATGTGGCGTGCATCTTCGGATGCAGAGGCTCCGAGGCTGGGCTCTCTTCCATTATCTGAAAATGCACACATGGAGTTTTATGCTTCATATTTTAGGTTCCGGAAGGGCTCGGACAGCACGTCACTTCGTCCCAGAAAGCACAGATTAATTGGTAAGGGGTAGCTTCAAAAGGCTGTTTTTGTAGACAAATAATAATAAATATTTATTCATGTGGTGTGCCTGTTGATGTGAAATTTTGTTTGAGTTTAGTAGAATTAAAGGCACCTATGGTTGTTAGAAAACAGAAAGGTCCGGTACTGACTTAGATTTTACTAGTTCTCGATTTCAGAATGACTTTAAATTTCTTCATAGGACCCCCATCCAAATGTTTTCTTTTCTTACTCTTCTTATGATAAGGTGCTCAATACTTATCCAAACATAGAACACGCCATACTTTTAAATGGTAAAACAAGAGCAGAACAAACTCAAAAAAAAATAAAAAAAATTGGTGTCTTATTAAAAAACTGAAAATTGTGAACTTGCTTGACACAGATAAAAGGAACGGAAAGCAATGTTTGCAAGCAGTATAGCCAAAAATATGTAGGATTACTTGGCAGTTTATATTGATTAATGATGCTTTGATTATTTACTGGGTTTACTTCTGTGACATTCTTCACAAGATTAAGACTGGATTCCAAGTCCACAGTGCACACATGGTGACTTGATCTTGTTGTTTATTTGATTTATTTGTATCAGTAAGGACTGTAAGGTAAAGAACAAGAGGGATAGTACTTGATAGATCGTACTGGCAACTTTTTTTCTTCAAAAGTACATCCTACTAGCAACAATTGGTATATGATACACTTATTTGGACTTAAACACTTTGATCTTTTAATTTACACGAGAACAGGTACAAGTGTATTTTGGAAGCATACAGGAACACAACCCCACCGAGAACACCAGCAGAGGCTGCCCAGCTAGTTGCGACAGCCCTAAACTGGATCCCAAGAGTTGATTTGGAGGTAATTCGTCTCTCTTGGATCCAAAAATAGTTCAGCGGGAGTGTGTAAGGGAATGATGCAAGGATCAATTGTCATATTTGTGTGCGTGGGATGTGGCATATATAGCTACTCCCTCCGTCCGGAAATACTTGTTCTCTAAATGGTTATATCTAGACTTATTTTAGTTATAGATACATCCATTTTATTCATTTGTAGGACAAGTATTTCCGGACGGAGGGAGTACAAGTTTGCAAACTTTGTTAAAAATAATTTAGGTTTTCACACTAGTATCAGTTTTGTTTGTATAATCCGAAACGATAAACCCAAGAAATTCACTGCAGTTTGCGTTATATTTTTGCTGTTCCAAGTGAATATATATATGTCATACCCACCCCATTAACAATGTTTTTTCCTCAGGCTATTCTTGAATTTTACAACTTCCCGATCCCAACAAGCGAAGCAGCATTCTCAAACCAACTTCCAACGGCACTTCCAGATGGCGTGCAGTTTGTGCTGAACACTTTGCCGGTCAGATGTGATAAACTGAAAAATATGCTTACACTGACATCAAAATATGAACAGTGCTTTACACCAGCATGGACAAATGCTGTTTCTCATAATCACTATGGTTCTCAGGTTAATGCAAAGTGCATTGGAGATGGTGATGGCTTTACTGCTTATGTTGCTGTAATGGATGATCCCAGGGAGTCGGCAAATGTACCACAAAAAGTGTATGAGATGGTGACTGAAAGGACTCAAGCACGCATCCGTAGGGATTACGACAGGGCTGATACTCTTCGGAGTACCATTGACGAAGCTGGATACAAGTATTAAAACCATACCTTTCCATATTCCCAGTCTTTAATACCATAATTTACTGTAACAGGGAATGTTTCCTTTTTTTAGAAAAGGAGGTTAACACCCCCTGCCTCTGCGTTATTTTGATGCACACAGCCATATTTATTTATTATTTAGAGTATGACTAACATCATTTGGTACATAGAAAATCCATGAAGGAGAAAAAGATAGAAGCCACAACCGGCGTATAACAGAAATCTACACAAATATCCTATTATTGGACCGCCATCCAAACCGGTTGAATGTATCCCGTGTGACCGTCTATGTTTGATATTTTATATGTAGACTCATTAAGTTTGAATTCCACTTAAGAAGCTGAAAAAATAGTGCTGTGATTTTGACTTGGAACATTTTTTTCACTTAAGAAACACAAGATAATAAGTCATGAAAATAAAGTTACGTTTATTTTGACTCACAAATGCGAAACTGGCATAAGAAACACAAGATAATAACGTTAAACCACAAGAAAAATACATTGACTTCCGACGGAAGACAAAACTTATGTGATTAGCGTGACCCTATCAGTTTGAATTAGGTTCTTGCTTTGATCTAGCTATATATTATTTGGAATCATAACTTACTACTAATTTTTGTGAGCAGGATAATAATCCGTTCAGGCAGTGAGATCCTTGCAAGGAAATACCGAATCAGAATGAGGTATAATGCTGCTCTAATTTGCACCTTCAAATTCAGTAATAACGGGAAATAATGTCATGAAGTGCACAATCTTTTGTGAGTTAATGGGGAATAGATGCACCAGAGCTGAAGATGCCATATGGGAAGGAATCAAAGGATGCTTTGGTGAAGCTCATTGGTGGGAAAAGCACCAGGATTTATGTGTATGAGCAGGACCAATTTGGCCGATATGTTGGCGACATCTATTGCGACAGTGTGTTCATCCAGGTGAACTAGAAACTTTCCTGTAAAAAGAGAGAGAAGCTATTCAATACCTCACATGCTTTTTAGGCTTTGGCTATCGCTTCAATTCTGATTAGAGTGATTGTGTGTGTCTCGGTCCTTCAGGAGCAGATGCTGAAGAATGGTCATGCATGGTATTTCAAAAATTATGATTCACGCCGAGAGTTTTCTGAAGTAAGAAAATCTACTACACATGTACTCGCAGAATATGTTTATATCGGCTGAAAGTTCTGTGCTTGTGCTCTGATTGTGCAGTGGGAGAAAAAGGCAAGAGCTGCGTGCCAAGGGCTTTGGGCGTTAAATAACCCTGAGAAGCCGTGGGACTGGAGAAGAGACGAGCGCAATGGAAGACACATCACTACTGAGGTCTATTAATCATATCTTTATATGCACCGTGGGGTGTTACTTCTTCATTTTTACTTAAGTACTGCACACTCACTTCCACTTACGCAACCACGCAAACACACGGCCGCATGGGTAAGGATCCACTAGAAATATTACGAAAGCGCGAGAGCCTTCACACATGGCGGGGACGCACTTTATCACTGAGTGTGCACACGTGTGTGTACTCTGAATACAGCACACCATGTTCATGTGTACTCCGAAGTCAGCACACCATGTTCTATGCTCACTCAGGATCAAACCTGGGTAGGGCGTGGGCATCCTCGTCCCCGACGCTATGCCACAAGCCCATCAGTATTATTTGTGAAATTTAACTGCTGTGGTTTTCGAGGGAAAATAAAAGAAGCAGCAGCAAGATATGAGCCCTCATATTTGAAATGTTACTACAAATGCCCTAACTCCTATGAGTTACAGTAGACACTTATGCTTTCTGTTAAAACACCGAAAGGGAAGAACTAGCAACCCAATTAAAGATGTTGAGATATGTGACTGAATCTCTAGGAGTCTTAAGTGACATACTAGAAGTTGGAATAGGTGTCAACTGATGAAAATATGTCCTTCGTAAGTAAAGCTTCCAATGTTTCAAGTTTTCTGAAGAATGAGTGCAAGAAAAAAGTTAGCTTATGAAAAGAGGCTCTTGCAATAGCTGTCCTCCAACCATGTACTTCCTCCATTTATTTTTAGTCTGCATATAATATTTGGTCAAAGTCAAACTTTATAAAGTTTGACTAACTTTGCAGGAAAAAATATCAACATCTACAATACTAAACCTATATGGTATGAAAATTAATTTCATGATTCATCTAATACTATTGATTTCATATTGTGAATCTTGATATTTTTTTCTATAAACTTAGTCAAAGTTGACAAAGTTTGACTTTAACCAAACTTTATATGCAGACTAAAAAGAAACAGAGGGAGTAAAATATAAGATCACTCTAAGTTAATTTACATGGCATATAGTTGGAGTATGGAAACATGATGGTGCAATAGCTACCCTCTAAGCATGTAAAATATAGATAACATGAGTCTAAACCAATACTATTATCTATTTAGCCGTTGGTGTGTGTAACCTGCAGTTGTTATATCTCGTTCCACTTCTTTTCACGAGTACACAAACAGATTGGGCAAAGAAAACAGATCAGTTCTGTTTACCTTCGCAACGGTTTGGCCATAAATAGGAGGAATATACATATCTTTTTTCCCCTTAATTAGAATGCAATGCATCATTCTTTCCAATTTGTTATCAGCACAAATAGCGCTATTTTGCCCTTTTTAATCTGTTTGATGATGTATGCTTTCTGTATGCAAGTATTTTATTTGCACTAACCAAAAACTGAACTTCGGCAGAAGATGTTCGCAAAGGTTGCTTGGTTGGGAGCCTTGCTACTTGGAGGAAGATATTTGAAGGTAGTTTCTTTTCTGAAGGGCTTTCGTTGAATTTTCCGCTGTCTCTGTTCGGGCACTATGTAGTAATACTAGAAACACAATGGCTAATGAAGGCAAGCTTGTGAAAACCCGACTAACATATTGTGCAAAATCATCTCATGTATGCAGAAATTGGCGAGCTTCTTATGGGAGAAGATTGTCATGGGGGGTCACGCGGATTAGGAGAAGGCAACAAAACTTTACAAGGCGGGGAGGCGGGCGTACAACCAGCCCATGGGACCCCAATTTTGCTACGCATTTCACATGATGTGTGCGCCGAACTGGCGGTCGTAGTTTGTTGTTTGTTGATGAGCTGAGGCTCATTTCTCTTGTGTTGGGACGGCTAGATTTCACAAGCTAGTGATACTTCACTTGTGAAATTTCCATGTAACTCTACCAACTAGTTGTATCTTGGGGATGTGGCTCCCAATATAAGGGCAACTCCAACGCCGTGCACCAAAACGGAAACACCAAGGGCGTGTTTGGTTGCCCGCATTGAGTCCAATCAGGCCCGCACAGGAAAGGAGAGGCTTGTTTGGTTGCCTGGTTTTTCTGTTGAGCCTGCATCGCACGCTTCTCAAATCAGCCTAGAGCCTGACTCGTTGTAAACGCTCGGATCGGCAGTTTCTCGTGAGTCAAGCTGAGTGCGGCGCGAGATCGCACGGGCGGGAGCGAGGCGAGGGCTGATAACCCACAAGTATAGGGGATTGCAACAGTTTTCGAGGGTAGAGTATTCAACCCAAATTTATTAATTCGACATAAGGGAGCCAAAGAATATTCTCAAGTATTAGCAGCTGAGTTGTTAATTCAACCACACCTGAAAGACTTAATATCTGCAGCAAAGTATTTAATAGCAAAGTAATATGATAGTAGCGGTAACGATAGCAAAAGTAATAATGTTGGTTTTGTAGTGATTGTAACAGTAGAGCGAAAATGTAAATAAGCGAAGATCAATATATGAAAAGCTCTTAGGCAATGGATCAGTGATGGATAATTATGTCGGATGCGATTCCTCATGCAACAGTTATAACATAAGGTGGCACAGAACTAGGTTCAGTTCATCAATGTAATGTAGGCATGTATTTCGAATATAGTCATATGTGCTTATGGAAAAGAACTTGCATGATATTTTTGTCATACCCTCCCGTGACAGCGGGGTCCTATTGGAAACTAAGGGATATTAAGGCCTTCTTTTAATAGAGTATCGGACCAAAGCATTAACACTTAGTGAATACATGAACTCCTCAAACTACAGTCATCATCGGTAAGTATTCTGGTTATTGTCACTTCGGGGTTAACGGATCACAACACATAATAGGTGACTATAGACTTGCAAGATAGGATCAAGAACTCACATATATTCATGAAAACACAATACGTTCAGATCTGAAATCACGGCACTCGGGCCCTAGTGACAAGCATTAAGCATAACAAAGTCATATCAACATCAATCTCAGAACATAATGGATACTAGGGATCAAACCCTAACAAAACTAACTCGATTACATGATAAATCTCATCCAACCCATCACCGTCCAGCAAGCCTACGATGAAATTACTCACGCACGGCAGTGAGCATCATGAAATTGGTGATGGGGGAAGGTTGATGATGACGATGGCGACGGATTCCCCTCTCCGGAGCCCCAAACGGACTCCAGATCAGCCCTCCCGAGAGAGATTAGGGCTTGGCGGTGGCTCTGTATCGTAAAACGCGATGAATCCTTCTTCCTTATTTTTTTCTCCCCAAACGTAAATATATAGAGTTGAGTTGAGGTCGGTGGAGTATCAAGGGGGCCACGAGGCAGGGGGCACGCTCAGGAGGGCAGGCGTGCCCCCCACCCTCGTGGACAGGGTGTGGGCCCCCTGGCCTTGATTCTTTCGTCAGTATTTTTTATATATTCCAAAAATATTCTCCGTTGATTTTCAGGTCATTCCGAGAACTTTTATTTCTGCACAAAAATAGCACCATGGCAATTCTGTTGAAAACAGCGTCAGTCCGGGTTAGTTCCATTCAAATCATGCAAGTTAGAGTCCAGAACAAGCGCAAACGCGTTTGGAAAAGTAGATACGTTGGAGACGTATCAACTCCCTCAAGCTTAAACCTTTGCTTGTTCTCAAGCAATCCAGTTGACAAACTGAAAGTGATAAAGAAAAACTTTTACAAACTCTGTTTGCTCTTGTTGTTGTAAATATGTAAAGTCAGCATTCAAGTATTCAGCAAAGATTATGAACTAACCATATTCACAATAAAATTTAGGTCTCATGTTTACTCATATCAATGGCATAATCAACTAGCGAGCAATAATAATAAATCTCGGATGACAACACTTTTTCAAAACAATCATAATATGATATAACAAGATGGTATCTCTCTAGCCCTTTCTGAGACCGCAAAACATAAAAGCAGAGCACCTCTGAAGATCAAGGACTGACTAAACATTGTAATTCATGGTAAAAGAGATCCAGTCATACTCAATGTAAACTAATAATAATACATGCTAATGACAGCGGTGCTCTCCAACTGATGCTTTTTAATAAGAGGATGATGACTCAACATAAAAGTAAATAGATAGGCCCTTCGCAGAGGGAAGCAGAGATTTGTAGAGGTGCCAGAGCTCGATTTTGAAACAGAGATGAATAATATTTTGAGTGCTATACTTTCATTGTCAACATAACAACCGAGAGATCTCGATATCTTCCATGCTACAAACTGATACGTCTCTGTCGTATCTACTTTTCCAAACACTTTTGCCCTTGTTTTGGACTCTAATTGTTGGGGAACGTATTAATTTTAAAAAAATTCCTACGCACACGCACGATCATGGTGATGCATAGCAACGAGAGGGGAGAGTGTTGTCTACGTACCCACGTAGACAGCAAGAGGAAGCGTTTATCAACGCAGTTGATGTAGTCGTACACCTTCACGATCCGTCCCGATCAAGTACTGAACGTACGGCACCTCCGCGTTCAGCACTCGTTCAGCTCGATGTCGTCCTCGCCTTCTCGATCCAGCAAGAGGGGCGAAGTAGTAGATGAGTTCCGGTAGC
Source organism: Triticum aestivum (assembly GCF_018294505.1). Lineage (NCBI taxonomy): Eukaryota > Viridiplantae > Streptophyta > Magnoliopsida > Poales > Poaceae > Triticum > Triticum aestivum. The sequence goes on along the minus strand of NC_057806.1, from coordinate 328,495,905 downwards.
ACGACGGCGTGATGACGGTGTTGGTGAAGAACAATCTCCGCAGGGCTTCGCCTAAGCACTACGAAAACTATGACGGAGGATAAACTAGAGGGGACGGGGTAGCCGGCACACGGCTTGGTGTTTCTTGATGTGTTTTGGGTGCTAGCCCTACCCCTCTATTTATCTGTTGAGACTTGGGGTCGAAACTTGGAGTAAAAGCCTCCACAAAGTCGGTTTCACCCAAAAGGCAAGAGTCCTTCTCGGACTCCAGGGCCAGACGCCAGGGTTCCCGGCGTCTGGACCCAGACGCCAGGGTTCCCGGCGTCTGGACCCAGACGCCAGGGACCCTGGCGTCTGGCCGCTGGACTCCGCAAAACTTCCTTTTGCGCTTTCCAAAAACCTTGTGGGCTTTCCCCTTTGGTCCAAATAAAGTGTTCTCGTACCCAAACATTTCGGGAAACATCCGGAACCCCTTCCGGTGAATTCCGAAACCCTTCCGAAGAACAAACACTATTATCCCATATATCAAACTTTATCTTCGGACCATTCCGGAGTTCCTCGTCATGTCCGTGATCTTATCCGGAACTCCGAACAACATTCGGTTACCAACATACATAACTCATAAATACTATATCATCAATGAACGTTAAGCGTGCGGACCCTACGGGTTCGAGAACTATTTAGACATGACTGAGACATTTCTCTGGTCAATAACCAATAGTGGAACCTGGATACCCATATTGGCTCCTACATATTCTACGAAGATCTTTATCGGTCGAACCGCATAACAACATACGTTGTTCCCTTTGTCATCGGTATGTTACTTGCCCAAGATTCGATCGTCGATATCTCAATACCTAGTTCAATCTCGTTACCGGCAAGTCTCTTTACTCGTTTCGTAACACATCATCCCGCAACTAACTCATTAGTTGCAATGCTTGCAAGGCTTAAGTGATGTGTATTACCGAGTGGGCCCAGAGATACCTCTCCGACAATCGGAGTGACAAATCCTAATCTCGAAATACGCCAACCCAACAAGTACCTTCGGAGACACCTATAGAGCACCTTTATAATCACCGATTTACGTTGTGATGTTTGGTAGCACACAAAGTGTTCCTCCGATAAAGGGGAGTTGCATAATCTCATAGTCATAGGAACATGTATAAGTCATGAAGAAAGCAATAGTAACAAACTAAACGATCAAGTGTTAAGCTAACGGAATGGGTCAAGTCAATCACATCATTCTCCTAATGATGTGACCCCGTTAATCAAATGACAACTCTTTGTCTATGGTCATGAAACATAACCATCTTTGATCAATGAGCTAGTCAAGTAGAGGCATACTAGTGACACTCTGTTTGTCTATGTATTCACACATGTATCATGTTTCCGGTTAATACAATTCTAGCATGAATAATAAACATTTATCATGATATAAGGAAATAAATAATAACTTTATTATTGCCTCTAGGGCATATTTCCTTCAGTCTCCCACTTGCACTAGAGTCAATAATCTAGATTACACAGTAATGATTCTAACACCCATGGAGCCTTGGTGTTGATCATGTTTTGCTCGTGGAAGAGGCTTAGTCAACGGGTCTGCAACATTCAGATATGTATGTATCTTGCAAATCTCTATGTCTCCCACCTGGACTTGGTCCTAGATGGAGTTGAAGCGTCTCTTGATGTGCTTGGTTCTCTTGTGAAATCTGGATTCCTTTGCCAAAGCAATTGCACCAGTATTGTCACAAAAGATTTTCATTGGACCCGATGCACTAGGTATGACACCTAGATAGGATATGAACTCCTTCATCAAGACTCCTTCATTTGCTGCTTCCGAAGCAGTTATGTACTCCGCTTCACGTGTAGATCCCGCTACAACGCTTTGTTTAGAATTGCACAAACTGACAACTCCACCATTTAATAAAAACACGTATCCGGTTTGCGATTTAGAATCGTCTGAATCAGTGTCAAAGCTTGCATCGGCGTAACCATTTACGACGAGCTCTTTGTCACCTCCATAAATGAGAAACATATCCTTCGTCCTTTTCATGTATTTCAGGATGTTCTTGACCGCTGTCCAGTGATCCACTCCTGGATTACTTTGGTACCTCCTTGCTAAATTAATAGCAAGGCACACATCAGGTCTGGTACACAGCATTGCATACATGATAGAGCCTATGGCTGAAGCATAGGGAACATCTTTCATTTTCTCTCTATCTTCTGCAGTGGTCGGGCATTGAGTCTTACTCAACTTCACACCTTGTAACACATGCAAGAACCCTTTATTTGCTTGATCCATTTTGAACTTCTTCAAAACTTTGGCAAGGTATGTGCTTTGTGAAAGTCCAATTAAGCGTCTCTATCTATCTCTATATATCTTGATACCTAATATATAAGCAGCTTCACCGAGATCTTTCATTGAAAAACTTTTATTCAAATATCCTTTTATGCTATCCAGAAATTCTATATCATATCCAATCAACAATATGTCATCCACATATAATATTAGAAATGCTACAGAGCTCTCACTCACTTTCTTGTAAATACAGGCTTCTCCAAAAGTCTGTATAAAACCATATGCTTTGATCACACTATCAAAACATTTATTCCAACTCCGAGAGGCTTGCACCAGTCCATAAATGGATCGTTAGAGCTTGCACACTTTGTTAGCTCCCTTTGGATCGACAAAACCTTCTGGTTGCATCATATACAACTCTTCTTCCAGAAATCCATTGAGGAATGCAGTTTTGACATCCATTTGCCAAGTTTCATAATCATAAAATGCGGCAATTGCTAACATGATTCGGACAGACTTATGCATCGCTACAGGTGAGAAGGTCTCATCGTAGTCAATCCCTTGAACTTGTCGAAAACCTTTTGCAACAAGTCGAGCTTTATAGACAGTAACATTACCATCAGCCTCAGTCTTCTTCTTGAAGATCCATTTATTCTCGATGGCTTGCCGATCAACGGGCAAGTCAACCAAAGTCCACACTTTGTTCTCATACATGGATCCCATCTCAGATTTCATGGCTTCAAGCCATTTTGCGGAATCTGGGCTCACCATCGCTTCTTCATAGTTCGTAGGTTCGTCGTGGTCTAGCAACATAACCTCCAGAACAGGATTACCGTACCAGTCTGGTGTGGATCTTACTCTGGTTGACCTACGAGGTTCAGTAACAACTTGATCTGAAGTTTCATGATCATCATCATTAACTTCCTCACTAATTGGTGTAGACGTCACAGGAACCGGTTTCTGTGATGAACTACTTTCCAATAAGGGAGCAGGTACTGTTACCTCATCAAGTTCTACTTTCCTCCCACTCACTTCTTTCGAGAGAAACTCCTTCTCTAGAAGGATCCATTCTTAGCAATGAATGTCTTGCCCTCGGATCTATGATAGAAGGTGTACCCAACAGTTTTCTTTGGGTATCCTATGAAGACACATTTCTCCGATTTGGGTTCGAACTTATCAGGTTGAAGCTTTTTCACATAAGCATCACAACCCCAAACTTTAAGAAACGACAACTTTGGTTTCTTGCCAAACCATAGTTCATAAGGTGTCGTATCAACGGATTTTGATGGTGCCCTATTTAACGTGAATGTGGCCGTCTCTAAAGAATATCCCCAAAATGATAGCGGTAAATCAGTAAGAGACATCATAGATCGCACCATATCTAGTAAAGTACGATTACGACGTTCGGACACACCATTACGATGTGGTGTTCCGGGTGGCGTGAGTTGCGAAACTATTCCGCATTGTTTCAAATGTAGACCAAACTCGTAACTCAAATATTCTCCTCCACGATCATATCGTAAAACTTTATTTTCTTGTTACGATGATTTTCCACTTCACTCTGAAATTCTTTGAACTTTTCAAATGTTTCAGACTTATGTTTCATTAAGTAGATATACCCATATCTGCTTAAATCATCTGTGAAGGTGAGAAAATAATGGTACCCGCCGCGAGCTTCAATATTCATTGGACCACATACATCAGTATGTATGATTTCCAACAAATCAGTTGCTCGCTCCATAGTTCCGGAGAACGGCGTTTTAGTCATCTTGCCCGTTGAAAGTGCGTTATATCGACTAGAGGGGGGTGAATAGGCGATTTTTATGAAAGTCTTCAAAACGTGAGAGTTATGAAGACAAACAGCAAAGATTATGCCTATCATATGCAGCGGAAGTTAGATTACACTAGGCCAACCATGGTCATGTATTCAATAGAGTAAAAGCACAATGACAAACAACTGCAGTGTAATAAGGATCAGGTAGGAAGAAGTTATGAAGCCAAACAGATCATACATTCACGTTGTGAAGACAAAAGATAAAGCAAGCATGCAATGGCTTCACAATGTGTAACAGTAAGAAAAGGAAGTGAAGATGAAACCAGTGACTCGTTGAAGACAATGATATGTTGGACCAGTTCCAGTTGCTGTGACAACTGTACGTCTGGTTGGAGCGGCTAGGTATTTAAACCTTAGGACACACAGTCCCGGACACCCAGTCCTGAACACACAGTCCAGGACACCAAGTCCTCATCGTATTCTCCTTGAGCTAAGGTCACTTAGTCCTCGCCCAATCACTCTGGTAAGTCTTCAAGGTAGACTCCCAAACCTTCACAAACTTCGTTCACTGGCAATCCACAATGTCTCTTGGATGCTCTGAACACGACGCCTAACCGTATGGAGGATTCACAGTCCTCAAGTGTAATAAGTCTTCAGATCACACAGACAAGAAGACTCAAGTGATGCCCAATTTGCTCTGGCTCTGGGTGGTTAGGGGTTTTCTCCTCACTAGGAATTTTCTCTCAAAGGCTTCGAGGTGGGTTGCTCTCAAACGACAAAAGCCGTGCACTGAAATCTGAGCAGCCAACCGTTTATGGTTGTGGGGATGGGCTATTTATAGCCACTTGGCAACCCGACCTGATTTGTCCGAAATGACCCTGGGTCACTAAGGAACTGACACGTGTCTCAACGGTCAGATTTCAAACTCTCATGGCAACTTTACTTGGGCTACAAGCAAAGCTGACTTGGGCTACAATGAGAGCGAATCTTGTCCAGAGCCGGACAAGTTAGCTTTGCTTGTAGCCCAAGTAAAGTTGCCATGAGAGTTCGAAATCTGACCGTTGAGACACGTGTCAGTTCCTTAGTGACCCAGGGTCATTTCGGACAAATCAGGTCGGGTTGCCAAGTGGCTATAAATAGCCCACCCCCACAACCATAAACGGTTGGCTGCTCAGATTTCAGTGCACGGCTTTTGTCGTTTGAGAGCAACCCACCTCGAAGCCTTTGAGAGAAAATTCCTAGTGAGGAGAAAAGCCCTAACCACCCAGAGCCAGAGTAAATTGGGCATCACTTGAGTCTTCTTGTCTGTGTGATCTGAAGACTTATTACACTTGAGGACTGTGAATCCTCCAGACGGTTAGGCGTCGCATTCAGAGCATCCAAGAGACATTGTGGATTGCCAGTGAACGAAGTCTGTGAAGGTTTGGGAGTCTACCTTGAAGACTTACCAGAGTGATTGGGCGAGGACTAAGTGACCTTAGCTCAAGGAGAATACGGTGAGGACTTGGTGTCCTGAACTGTGTGTTCAGGACTGGGTGTCCGGGACTGTGTGTCCTAAGGTTTAAATACCTAGCCGCTCCAACCAGACGTACAGTTGTCACAGCAACTGGAACTGGTCCAACATATCATTGTCTTCAACGAGTCACTGGTTTCATCTTCACTTCCTTCTCTTGCTGATTACTCATTGTGAAGTCATTGCATGCTTGCTTTATCATTTGTCTTCACAACGTGAATGCATGATTTGTTTGGCTTCATAACTTCTTCCTACTTGATCCTTATTACACTGAAGCTGTTATTCACTGTGCTTTCACTCTATTGAATACATGACCATGGCTGGCCTAGTGTAATCTAACTTCCGGTGCATAGCAATAGGCATAATCTTCACTGTTTGTCTTCATAACTCCCAAGTTTTGAAGACTTTCATAAAAATCGCCTATTCACCCCCCCTCTAGTCGATATAACACACTTTCAATTGGTATCAGAGCAAGGTGCTCCCTTGTTCTGTGTGATTCGGTTTAACCACCTAGAGTTTTAGCTATGTCGACTGCAGGGATAATTAAAGTCTCCGCTGCGTGCCCCGTCTTTGATGGAACTGAATATCCCTACTGGAAGAATAATATGCGAATGCATCTTGAAGCCATTGATGTCGACCTATGGTATGTCGTCGAGAACGGCGTTCCCAAGGCTGGAGAAGGTGTCACTGCTGCTGATGTCAAGAAGTTCACTCAACTGGACTCTACTGCCAAAAATATCATCTGTGGTCATCTGACAAAAGGACAGTATGGCCGTGTGAGTGCCTTGAAGACATCCAAGCTGGTCTGGGACTGGCTCTCCAAGGTCAATGAAGGCGTCTCAACCTAGAGAGATCAAAGAATCAGTGTTCTTCGCAATCTCTTCAACCGCTTCAAGCGAAATGACAATGAGAATGTCAAACACACATTTGACCGACTCACTGACATCACAAATGAGCTTCAAGCCCTCGGCGCCACTGAAATCACCAAACATGAAATCGTCAAGACGCTGCTGAGATCACTTGATAGTTCGTTTGACATCCTGGCCCTGATGATTCAAGAACGTCCTGATTTCAAGACACTCGATCCGTCTGACATACTTGAGAGGCTCAACACACATGAGTTTCAGCTTTCTGAGAAAAGAGATATCTACGGTCCAAACTATGGGTGAACTCGCGCCTTGAAGGCAAAAGCTGTCTCCTCATCTGAAGAAGAATCTGACTGCAGTTCTGATGATCCTGAAGACATTGGAAGAGAACTTGCAATGCTAGTGAAGAAGTTCCAAAAATTCACCAAGAAGAAAGGCTTCAGAAAATCTTCACGATCAAGCTCAAGGAATGATGAAGCTTCTGCTCATGACTACAAGAAGAAAACATGTCACAAGTGCAAGAAAACTGGACACTTCATCTCTGAGTGTCCACAGTGGGACAATGAGAACAGAAGGAAGAAGAAGAGCAAGGAATATGATTCTGACGACAAGAAGAAGAAGAAATACTCAAAGTCTTCTTCCAAGTCTTCATCAAAGTCTTCATCACACAAGAGAGCTCATCTGGCAAGGCACGTGCGTTTGTTGGAAAGGAGATGGATTCAGAGGAGGAGTCCGCATCTGAGGAGGAGTCGGATTCTGGCATTGCGAGTCTGGCTACAGCATACGTCGCCAAGTCTATCTTCAACACTGAAGACAATGACTGCATCACCGACACCGACGCAAATGACAAGAACGACTCCACTCCTACCTACTGCTTCATGGCACGCGGTGCCAAGGTAAACACACGCACTACTCGCTATCAAACATCTAGTGACGATGACTCTGAATGTGATTCAAAACCTAGCTACAAAACACTTGCTAAAATTGCAACTGAACAACAAAAAGCTATGGAACATATTCAAAAACTGTTAGACAGAAGCGATGATCTATTGGGTGCTGAAATGACTCGATCTGAATCCTTAATTGAAGACATAAAAAACCTTCACGTTAAGTATCAGGAACTTGAAGATCGTCATGATACTCTCTCAACAACTCATGAAAAGCTTTCTTATGATTATCTTCAAAGGAAGCAAGAACTGGAGAAATTGAGGGTGGCTCATGAAGATCTTCAAAAGGAAAACAAGTCACTTCGCTCCGAACAGATCAGTCCCGCTCAGGAAGGATTTGAACCACCATGTCTTAAATGCATTGAGCGTGATAATGCTAATTCTGCTGCTGAATGTTCCACTGCTACTGCTGTTGCAATATCTTCAACTGTTGACGTGGTAACTAACCCCTCTGCTGAGGATACCACTGCGATTGCTGATGAGAATGCTATGTTGAAGACATTGCTTGAAACAGGGATGTACAAAAGTCTTAAAGGACATCAGACATTATGTGATGTCCTCAAGAAGCAGATCCTGAACCGAAACCCTAGGAAAGAGGGTGTTGGATTTGTGAGGAAAATCAATGCAGATGGCACTTACTGGAAACCTGAGCAGTAACCCAAAACCACATGGGTTGCTGCAAAGGAACTTTCAGCAGATCCATCCAACTTATCTGGCTTCACTTGTGCTAACCCCATTATCATTGATGAATCCTTTGATGCAAACTATAAACTGTTTAAAAATCAGAATGGTGAAGTGTTTGCCAGGTACATTGGTACTAACTGCAGGAATGGACCGCCTATGAAGAAGATCTGGGTTTCCAAAAAGTGTCTGGAAAATCTTCCTGTGAATGTCTTCATGACACCTCACTTGAAGAAGACAAATCTCAGACCAAAGGCTTCATACGGTCCAATGGCTTCATACAAACAGAGGACTCACCTCAGTCACACTAACGCAAATGTTTTGTAGGGAAACTATACTCAGGCATATGAATATGAGAGCGGTTCATCGAACCGTATTCATGTGACCAAAAATTATTCTGCTTATTCCTATGAGTATTATTGTCCACCTGCTAGACTGTTTGCTAAGGCTTCAAAGCCAAAATTCTCAGATGCTGCACTTAGACTTATTGCTTCTAAGCCACCCTTGAAGATGTGGGTGGTTAAGAAAGCTTAACTCTCTTTTGCAGGGAAAGGTCTCCAGCAGAAAAACAAAATCTTCTGATACTATTGCTGGGGACCTTAAAAATCTTGTAGGGCGCAAGATAAAATGCCCGGATGGCATCATTATGTACCTCGTTCCTGAATCGCATGCTACTCTCCCTATTAATCCTAATCTGGATCTAAGTTTCCATAACCCACTGGTTCGTCAAATGTTTATGCTTCACAATACCCTTCGTGAAGCCTACCCCCCTAACTGCACTGTAGGGTACGACACCAGCGACTTCAAAGTCTTCAGAATGGATTATTGACAGTGGGTGTACAAATCACATGACTGGCAAAAGAAGCCTTCTTATGGACTCAACATTACGTCCATCCGACAAGAGCCACATCACATTTGCTGACACTGGTAAAAGTAAGGTATTGGGTCTAGGTAGAGTTTCAATCTCAAAGGATCAACACATGGATAAAGTCATGCTTGTTGAATCCCTTGGCTTCAACTTAATATCTGTCTCAATGCTTTGCGATTTGAATATGATCGTAATGTTTGGAAAATATCGTTGCCTGGTACTAATGGAATCTGACAAATCTCTAGTGTTTGAAGGGTATCGGAAAGGTGATTTGTACGTGGTAGATTTCTCAGCAGGACCACAACTTGCAGTATGTCTTCTTGCAAAAGCGTCAGAATGCTGGCTTTGGCATCGGAGGCTTGGGCATGCTGGCATGAGGAACCTCCACACCCTTGCGAAGAAGAAGCATGTCATAGGCATCAAGGGCGTCAAGTTCAAGAAAGATCATTTATGCGGTGCCTATGAAGCAGGGAAGATGACAAGGGCAAAACATCCTTCGAAGACAATCATGACTACTACACAACCCTTCGAACTGCTCCACATGGATCTTTTCGGTCCCACTCACTACTCAACTTTTACTACTTCTGCTTGCCTCTATGGCTTCGTCATTGTTGATGATTACTCTAGATATACTTGGGTACACATAATCCTTTACAAGACTGAAGTGCAGGATGTCTTCAGACGCTTCGCCAATCGAGCTATGAACAATTTTGGCGCCAAGATAAAGCACATCAGAAGTGACAGTGGCACTGAATTCAAGAACACTGGCCTTGATACATATCTTGATACTTTGGGCATCACACATAAATTCTCAGCCCCGTACACGCCACAGCAGAATGGCGTCGTTGAACGCAAGAACAGAACACTCATTGAAATGGCCAGAACAATGCTAGATGAATACAAGACTCCAAGAAAATTCTGGACTGAAGCCATTGATACTGCATGCCATACAATCAATCGTGTTTATCTTCACAAGCTTCTGAACAAGACATCTTATGAACTCCTAACTGGCAAGAAGCCAAATGTCAGTTACTTCAGAGTATTTGGCGCAAAGTGCTGGATCAAGGACCCACACCACACCTCAAAGTTTGCACCAAAAGCACATGAGGGCTTCATGCTTGGATATGGAAAGGATTCACACTCCTACAGAGTCTTCAATCTCTTCCATTACAAAGTGGTCGAAACAGTGGATGTGCGGTTTGATGAAACAAATGGTTCACAAAGAGGGCAACTGCCAAATGTGCTAGATGAAGTTCCAGCTAGTGAATCAATCAAGCTTATGGGAACTGGAGAGATTATGCCTCCTGAATCCCATCCTGAAGAAGAACTCATCATCTCAGCACCTGATCAACATGAAGACAATGCTCAGCACGAAGACATTCCTTCAAACAACAACGCAGATCAGCAAGAGCAAAGTCTTCGCCCTGTACATCCTCGTGTTGCAAATGAAGTGCAGATTGACAAAATAATTGACAGCATCAATGCACCTGGTCCACTCACTCGTTCAAGGGCAACTCAGCTAACAAATTTCTGTGGGCACTTCGCATTCGTGTCAATATCAGAACCCAAGAAAGTTGAAGAAGCCTTCATGGAACCTGAATGGATTCAAGCTATGCAAGAAGAGCTTCAACAGTTTGAGCTGAATAATGTATGGGAACTGGTTAAGCGTCCTGATCCACGGAAGCACCACCTAATAGGCACCAAATGGATATACCGCAACAAGCAAGATAAGCATGGTCAAGTTGTCAGAAACAAAGCTCGTCTCGTTGCTCAAGGATATACTCAAGTGGAGGGCGTTGACTTTGATGAAACATTTGCTCCTGTGGCTAGGCTTGAAGCCATACGCATACTGCTGGCCTATGCAAATCATCACAACATACTTCTATATCAAATGGATGTGAAAAGTGCCTTTCTCAATGGCAAGATTGAAGAAGAAGTGTATGTTGCACAACCGCCTGGCTTTGAAAATCCAAAACATCCTGATATGGTATACATGCTCAACAAGGCACTGTATGGCCTCAAACAAGCCCCTAGGGCCTGGTATGATACACTCAAGTACTTTCTGAAGAGCAAATGCTTCATACCTGGTTCCCTGGATCCCACTCTTTTCACGAAGACATACGATGGTGAACTGTTTGTGTGCCAAATATATGTGGATGACATTATCTTTGGCTGCACCAATCAGAAATACAGTGAAGAGTTTGGATATATGATGCAAGAGCAATATCAGATGTCCATGATGGGGGAGCTGAAGTTCTTCCTTGGTCTTCAAATCCAACAACAGCGCAATGGCATCTTCATATCTCAAGAGAAGTATCTCAAAGATTGCCTGAAGAAGTTCGGTATGCAAGACTGCAAAGGCTTCACAACACCAATGCCAGCCAAACATCATCTAGGTCCTGACGACAATGGTAAAGAGTTCGATCAAAAGGTATACCGCTCCATGATTGGGTCTTTGCTTTATTTATGTGCATCTAGGCCAGATATCATGCTTAGTGTTTGCATGTGTGCTCGATTTCAAGCGGCACCAAAGGAGTCGCATCACTTAGCTGTGAAGCGAATTCTTCGATATTTGGCTCACACCCCAACTCTAGGATTATGGTATCCAAAGGGCTCAGAGTTTGATTTGGTTGGATTTTAGGATGCTGATTATGCTGGTGACAAAGTTGATCGCAAGTCTACATCAGGCACATGTCACTTTCTGGGACGATCACTTGTATGTTGGTCTTCAAAGAAGCAGAACTGTGTATCTCTCTCCACTGCTGAATCTGAATACATTGCTGCTGGATCTTGCTGCGCTCAGCTTCTGTGGATGAAGCAAACACTCAAGGATTATGGCATTCATCTTAAGCAAGTGCCACTTTACTGCGACAATGAAAGCGCCATCAAGATAGCCAACAACCCAGTTCAGCACTCGAAGACAAAGCACATTGAAATTCGTCATCACTTTCTCAGAGATCATGTTGTGAAGGAAGACATTTATATCATACACGTCAACACTGAAGAGCAATTGGCAGATATCTTCACCAAGCCCTTGGATGAGAGGAGGTTTTGCAAGTTACGGTGTGAGCTAAATATCCTGGAATCCTCAAATGTCCTTTGATCAGGCACACATCCTAACACTTATGCGTATTGATGACTTAGATGTGCAACACACAAAGCAAAGTATATCTTCAATCAATGAAGACATACATTCTAAGTGTGAATACATTAATGTGGAATTTGACTTCGGAGCGCCATGATAATTGTGCACCGTGTCTGGGTCTAATACTTCCTATACGGTGGGTAACGCCACCACCAAACGTTCCATTTTGAAGTGTTTAACTCTTGGCGTTACCTTGCAAGATCTTCACATTTAGCTTGGCTTTGAACTCAATATGTCTTCATGATTATCTTCATTACGTTGATTATATACATATATATGCTCTAGTGTTCTGTCCTCTACAGAATTCAATTATAGCTATGTCTTCTTGGTTGAATCTTTTGAACTAAGTGAATGTGATCGGACCCTAATCTCTCTATGCTTTCTATCTCAAACTCTATCTCTCCAAGTCATATGCATTCTGCTGAAACTGTCGAATGTCTTCACTGTGTCCTTGTCAGCTGAAGACATAGAGACAACCATAAAAGTCCGTTTTTAATGCTCATTCCTCCACATAAGATCCGGAGAAGCAGGAACGACCGCCCAACAATTTAGGCGTGCGTGGGACGTGGAACAAACCCCAAACTTCCGCTAACTGGCCACGCGTGCCTCAAATGCGAACCGCCAGGGGCACCTACGTAATAGCACAGTGCCGCCTCTGAGTCTATAAATTCACACTTACCGCGGTCATTATCTCCTTCTTCCACCCTCGCACGAACCCTAGCGCCACCGCTAGCACTCGATGACGCCGGAGACGAAGCGCTTCGCTGCCGCAACCTCTCCAACGCCGTCCTCACGCCGACCGCGGACATCGTCCTCTCCGCCGTCGCCGTAGGTGTTTTCCGTCGCCAAGTTAGGGCACGGAGGACTGAACTGCTCGGCATCAACTTCCTTTCGTCTAGCAGTTCCAGTGTGGTAAATAAAACTTCTTTTTACAGCCTCTTTTGATCTCGTGGTACTGTCACTTTCTACAATAAGAAGTTTCTCTTCACACCAGTTAGCTCTCTCGCTGCATCTCAGAACATGCCTAGCATATTCACTTGTGCTTCATAAAGTAGTTAGATTCCTCACTTGTACTGATCTGTGGGTTCGTACAAATCTGGAACCAACTTCTTATCCATAAGTGAATGTCTTCGCACAATGAGGTCAATGTCTTCTAAACTGATTAATCTTCAAAACCTTCTGAGAATGCATATGACCTCTTCCCCTTCCCTCGCACCTTAATGCTGTCACAGGTACATGTCCGTGGGAGAATCCTTCGGTTCTCATAGTCTGCATTCATTTGCAGAATTCCTACAGCATCACATAAACTCTCCTGAAGCCAGTTCCTGTTGGTCCAGAAAAAGAAAGCCTTTGAAGCCTTTGAAAGTTTTGAAGCCTTTCAAGTTAAAGTTTATGGCTTCAGTTGCAGCAGCAAGAAAGGGGGGCAGACAGAGACGTGAGGGAACTTCCAAGGATCTGCCTGAAGACTTGGCAAAAATGTACAAAACAGATCCAGAAGAGAGCTATGGGCAGTGCAAGACTCGAATCCAATGGATTCGACGCTATTGGGCAGAACAGTGGTCAAATATCGCTTCGTCACCCAGGAGTATGCCGAAAAGAATGCTATCAAGAGTCCATGGGGGGATATCTTATACAAGAACCTTGTACCCAGGACTAGAGATGAAGCCATTGCTCAAGGCTTCTACCCATGCATGGTCCGAGGACCAAAGCCTGATGATGCACATCCGTCGTCACTTCTCTGGTGTTGTGACGACAATCTCTTCAAACGCAACTTTCAGTTTGCTCAATAGTCAGCGAAGCTAAACAAGAAGAAATTTGGGCTTGACTTCAACCCTGGTCCCTCCTCACCAAGGGCAGATGGCACACGCGACGCAGAACCCAATATCATCGGTCCGTTTGCCAATCTTGAGGGCCTGATCACCCACATCCTAGTCCAAGGGACTGCTGTGAATGACCCTCCAGCTGATTCTGAGTCTGATGAAGCTCCTGCTGTGCTGAAGCCAAAGCAGACAAAGAAACCAAAAGCTTCGAAGCCGTCCCCTGCCTCAAAAATCTCAAGGGCGAAGCCATTGAAAACTGCACCTCCTGAAGTCAGTGTGCAGTCTGAAGACGTATCCCGCGTCTCCAAGCCCCTGAAGGAAAAGGAGCCCCAGCAACAAATAGGCAAAGAGCTCACTGCTGCTGCCATTCTGCGCAGTGAAGCCATTGATCTATCAAGTGATGAAGATCTGGGCGATGATGCACTAGAACAGCTCATCAAAAGCAAGGAGGAAGCGGAAATCTTCAACAATCTGCCTCTCTTTGATGTCGCCATCATCCACAGCTTCATCGATGAATGGTTTGACACACCAGACATAAGCTTCAATGATCTGCAGCTGCCTGTTGGACTCAGCGTCGCCTTCCAAGGCGCAATTGCTTCAGAACTGGCCATTGCACAGCGCATTGTTGAGATGAAGCAGAAAATTGATCACGAAAAAGCTCAGTTCAAGAAGCACATGGCCAGCCTCAGCGTGCAGGAAGTGAGGAGCTTCAAAATCATGCTGCATGATCTCAAAGAAAACTTTCTGAAGAAGCGTGCTAAAGCTCAAGGCTCGCGTGAAAGGATGAAGTCATTGGCTGACAAATGTGTTCAAGCCTACAACGAGGCTGAAAAGCGCAAGGCACTTGGGCGTCCAGGCATCGACCCCAAGATGGCCGCAAAGAAGAAGAAGCAGCCTGCTGTGAGTGAACCAGAGGCATCAAGACAAGCAACCACTCCGATTGTCTTTCCAACCGCCACGACCGGCTCGAAGCCAAAGAGCCGGTCAACAGCTTCAGAGCTAAAGAAGACAAGAGCTGCAGAAGCTGAAGCCAGAAAAAGGAAGAGCTCTGAAGCCTCTCCTACTGCCCCCAGCAAAAAGAAGCGCAAGACCAAGAAATCTAGGGCTGCTCCCACAGAGCCCTTGATGGTTGAACCCCTTTCTGTCATTCACCCTAATGCAGAAAGAAGACTGACAGTTCATGAGCCTGCTCCCACAGAGGCACCTGACGCTGAAGATATTCCAGCAGCCGATCAAATAGCTGCTGAAGACATTGGTCATCAGGACAATGTGCAAAGTGATGCAGCCCTTCCTCAGCTTGAAACAAGCGAACTCATCAGCATTGGACATCCTCTGACGCCAATGGCACAAGATGAGTCATGGGCGGATCGCCCTCAGGAGGAAGAAGACATTGAGGCCCAGCCCACTCCAACACCACAAGCATCGTCTGTGTTCCGTAGGCTTCGCAAAGGTCCATGGCCTCAAGTCCAGTCTGCAGAACTTCCAGCTGCATCAGCCGAAGACAATGAAGAAGCACCTCCAGAACCCACTCCCTCGCTCCATCAAGATGCAGTTCCCCAGGAGAATGTGCCTAAAGTTGTCCCTCAAACTACTAACACTGAAGCCAATGTGAAGCCCGCCCCACCAAATGCTTCAGCGCAAGCGAAGCCACTGAGCCAGACACTTCAGTTCCTGAATCTGCTGCAGGTCCACAATTTGACTATCACATAGAGCACAGGCCTCATGTCCAGAAGCCAGTCCCAAGGCTTTCAAGGTTCCCAGGTCCTGCATCAGCACCTGGCTCCTTTGATGTAAACAGCTTCAAGGCAGACAACACATTTTTCAATAGCTCCAAGAACCCCTATTCAAGGGAAAGGATTGTATCAGACAGGTTCTGGAGCTATTCACAGCGCAGCTATTATTCTTGCATCTTATACAACCAAGGTTGCATCTTCCCTCACAAGCGCCTTGAGGTTGAAGATATTGCTGGTCTGCCATGTCTTGAGGAAGCTTTGGACTGCTTCAGGCAAGTGGGTCTGCTGCCGTTCGTGACAGATGAAGAGCACTGGAACGAAGAGCTTCTGCTTCAGTTTTATGCCACTCTCCATATCAAAGGTTACAACAGAAATTCGAAGACTTGGATCCTGGAGTGGATGACTGGAAATGTCCATCATGAAGCCAATGCATTTGATATCATTGAGCTCACCGGCCTGCCCACTCCAGGCGAATTCTTCGAGGAAGGCTGCCAACCACATTCTGAAGCTATTGAGAGTATTTTTCAGAGACCTGAACCAAATATGAGTCAGATGCTCTCAATGATGAAGCCATTGCCTCAGGATGCACCTTATCCAACTGAGTTCTTCGTTGAAGACCTAGAGTACCTGCCCAGGACCATATATCATATTATCCGGCGGACTCTCTGGCCCATTAAGGGACACTCTCCACATGCCAAGATTGAGGGTGCAATGAAGACTCTCATATTCTATATCATGCATGGCAAATGCTTCAATGCACAGGATCTTTTCATACGACAACTTGCTGCGTCAGGCTTGGACTTATTTGGTCTAAAAATCTATGCCCCTTGGGTGATGAGGCTGATCAAACTGCACTCTACAATTTCGTATTAGCCCTCAGCCCGAAACCATCGCATCTTCCTGCCAGATGTGGATATCTCTGCTGAAGCAATATACCCTGAGCCTGCCAAGCAACCAATAAGTCTTCAGAATGCCGAACACCAGAGCTTCACGCAGAATGTTGAAGGTGTCGAAGCCATGTCCAGGGTCTATCCGATGGCTGGCACTACACGTGCACCAGCATCAACTGAAGCCACAGATAGCACAAACGCTCCAAGACCCAAGAAGCGTGCTCGTGTCCTCACTGACCGAGAGCTTCTTGTGGCCCTTCATCAAAAGCAAGATAGGCATCACGACTGGCTGAAACGTCAGATGAAGAGCCTCTTGGTGGATGTCAATCGTCTTCGAAACCTGGCCACCAAAAATGCCTTCGTTACACATGAGACTTGCCGTCATACGTGGAAAGGACTCTCAATGATCTGCACTGAAGCTGAACTTGAAGAGGATGGCTTCACAGAGCGCTTCAAATTTGACACCACACCTCCTAGGAGGGCTGTGATGCGCAACACACCATCACTTGAAGACTCTGAGTATTCCTCATCTGCTGCCACCGTCACTGCGAGGATCATTGATGAAGATGATGATGCTACTTCACCACCACCTGCTTCAGCACCTCAAAGCTCAGCACCGCCAAACAACTCCACCGACCCTGCTACGCCTGGGAACGCGTAGAAAACTCTATGTCTTCAAACCTTTTTGGTCATTCCTGACAAAAGGGGGAGAAGCATATGATGTTTATAGTCTTCAAGCGGGTCAACATGGGCGGGTGCCTTGTTTTGTTATACTTTGCTTCGTGTTTACAACTCTTGTTTTTGCTTCATTTGGTTCTTTTGAGTTGTAAACACTAAAACTCGATGGTCGTCTGCTACTTGTTTACCACTCTGTTTGCGAAGATAAATTCCGCATGTGCGACGATAAATTCCGCACTCATCTCATTCTGCAGACGTCCATTTTCCATTATGCATGTCATTATCTTCATATACTTTCACATGCATAGTGTATTGTCATCATAAGCTGAAGCTGATCTCCACAAGTACAACCTGCCATGTGCATTTGCATTCCAAAAGCAAATTAACTTATATGCACATCTTCAGGGGGAGCTCTTGCAACTTATGAAGAAAATTCCTTTGCAAACTTCACACTTTATATATTCCCCGTTGAAAACTTCAACTAGTTTGTCATCAATCACCAAAAAGGGGGAGATTGTAAGTGCATCTAGTGCCACCCCTAGTTGGTTTTTGAGTATTGACGACAAACCTAGTTGAGGGACTAATGTGCTTGTGAGAATTGCAGGAAAACACAGGTAGAAGTTCCTCATTGATTCGGTTTTACTACCAGAGATGACCCCTAAAAATGTATAAAGACATTGAAGACAAAGGTGGTATATGAAGATATTCACATTGAAGACTATGACAATAGAAGACACGTTATGAAGCCTATGGAACTCGAAGACTTAGATCTTTCATAGTTCTTTTTATTCTTGTTGAGTCATAGGAACCACCGTACTGTTAAGTGGGGTCCAGGAGAACCAGTCAGAATGACTGAAGTGATGCCTAAATCAAAAACCTATGTCTTCGAGTGAAGACAATGAGAGCGAATCTTGTCCAGAGCCGGACAAGTCAGCTTTGCTTGTAGCCCAAGTAAAGTTGCCATGAGAGTTCGAAATCTGACCGTTGAGACATGTGTCAGTTCCTTAGTGACCCAGGGTCATTTCAGACAAATCAGGTCGGGTTGCCAAGTGGCTATAAATAGCCCACCCCCACAACCATAAACGGTTGGCTGCTCAGATTTCAGTGCACGGCTTTTGTTGTTTGAGAGCAACCCACCTCGAAGCCTTTGAGAGAAAATTCCTAGTGAGGAGAAATGCCCTAACCACCCAGAGCCAGAGTAAATTGGGCATCACTTGAGTCTTCTTGTCTGTGTGATCTGAAGACTTATTACACTTGAGGACTGTGAATCCTCCAGACGGTTAGGCGTCGCGTTCAGAGCATCCAAGAGATATTGTGGATTGCCAGTGAACGAAGTCTGTGAAGGTTTGGGAGTCTACCTTGAAGACTTACCAGAGTGATTGGGCGAGGACTAAGTGACTTTAGCTCAAGGAGAATACGGTGAGGACTTGGTGTCCTGAACTGTGTGTTCAGGACTGGGTGTCCGGGACTGTGTGTCCTAAGGTTTAAATACCTAGCCGCTCCAACCAGACGTACAGTTGTCACAGCAACTGGAACTGGTCCAACATATCATTGTCTTCAACGAGTCACTGGTTTCATCTTCACTTCCTTCTCTTGCTGATTACTCATTGTGAAGTCATTGCATGCTTGCTTTATCATTTGTCTTCACAACGTGAATGCATGATTTGTTTGGCTTCATAACTTCTTCCTACTTGATCCTTATTACACTGAAGTTGTTAGTCACTGTGCTTTCACTCTATTGAATACATGACCATGGCTGGCCTAGTGTAATCTAACTTCCGCTGCATAGCAATAGGCATAATCTTCACTGTTTGTCTTCATAACTCCCAAGTTTTGAAGACTTTCATTAAAATCACCTATTCACCCCCCCTCTAGTCGATATAACGCACTTTCAAGCTCCATAGGCTTCATAACGTGTCTTCTTTTGTCATAGTCTTCAATGTGAATATCTTCATATACCACCTTTGTCTTCAATGTGTTCATACATTTTTAGGGGTCATCTCTGGTGGTAAAACCGAATCAATGAGGGACTTCTACCTGTGTTTTCCTGCAATTCTCACAAACACATTAGTCCCTCAACTAGGTTTGTCGTCAATACTCCAAAACCAATTAGGGGTGGCACTAGATGCACTTACAATCTCCCCCTTTTTGGTGATTGATGACAAACTAGTTGAAGTTTTCAACGGGGAATATAATGTGTGAAGTTTGTAAAGGATAAGGAATTGTCTTCATAAGTTGCAAGGGCTCCCCCTGAAGATGTGCATATAAGTTAATTTGCTTTTGGAATGCAAATGCACATGGCAGGTTGTACTTGTGGAGATCCACTTCAGCTTATGATGACAATCCACTATGCATGTGAAAGTATATGAAGATAATGACATGCATAATGGAAAATGGACGTCTGCAGAATGAGATAAGTGCGGAATTTATCGTCGCACATGCAGAATTTATCTTCGCAAACAGAGTGGCAAACGAGTAGCAGACGACCATCGAGTCTTAGTGTTACAACTCAAAGAACCGAATGAAGCAAAAACGAGAGTTGTAAGCACGAAGCAAAATGTAGCAAAAAAAGAATATAGCACCCGCCCATATGGACCCGCTTGAAGACTATCAACCCATACGCTTCTCCCCCTTTTGTCAGCAAGGACTAAAAAGGTTCGAAGACATAGAGTGTCTACTCGTTTCCAGGAGCAGCAGGGTCGTTGGAGGTGTTTGGCGGTGCAGACGAGCTTGGAGGTGCTGAAGCAGGTGGCGGTGATGTAGCATCATCTTCTTCATCGATGATTCTGGCAGTGACTGTGGCAGTAGATGAAGAAAACTCAGAGTCTTCAAGTGATGGTGTGTTGCGCATCACAGCCCTTCTAGGAGGTGTGGTGTCAAACTTGAAACGTTCTGTGAAGCCATCCTCTTCAAGTTCAGCTTCAGTACATATCATTGAGAGCCCTTTCCATGTACGACGACACGTTTCATGTGTAACGAAAGCATTCTTGGTGGCTAGGTTTCGAAGACGATTGACATCCACCAAGAGGCTCTTCATCTGACGCTTTAGCCAATCGTGATGCCTATCTTGCTTTTGGTGAAGGGCCACAAGAAGCTCTCGGTCATTGAGGACACGAGTACGCTTCTTGGGTCTTGGAGCATTTGTGCTGTCTGTGGCTTCAGTAGATGCTGGTGCACGTGTAGTGCCAGCCAACGGATATACCCTGGATATGGCTTCAACACCTTCAACATTCTGCGTGAAGCTCTGGTGTTCTGCATTCTGAAGACTTATCGGTTGCTTGGCAGGCTCTGGATATATAGCTTCAGCAGAGGTATCCACATCTGGCAAGAAGATCCGATGGTTTCGGGGTGAGGGCTGATACGAGATCGCAGAGTGCAGTTTGATCAGCCTCATCACCCAAGGAGCATAGAACTTCAAACCAAATAAATCGGAGCCTGACGCTGCAAGTTGGCGTATGAAGAAATCCTGTGCGTTGAACCATTTGCCATGAAGGATACAGAATATCATAGTCTTCATAGCACCTTCGACCTTGGCATTTGGAGAGTGCCCTTTAATAGGCCAGAGAGTCCGCCGGATGATGTGATATATGGTTCTGGGCAGGAACTCAAAGTCTTCAATGAAGAACTCTGTTGGATAAGGAGCATCGTGGGGCAATGGCTTCATCATTGAGAGCATCTGACTCATATTTGGTTCAGGCCTCTGGAATATGCTCTCAATAGCTTCAGCATGTAGTTGACAGTCTTCCTCATAGTATTCGCCAGGAGTGGGCAGGCCGGTGAGCTCAATGATATCAAATGCATTGGCTTCATGATGGACATTTCCGGTCATCCACTCCAGTACCCAAGTCTTCGGATCTCTATTGTATCCTTTAATGTGGAGGGTGGCATAGAACTGAAGCAGAAGCTCTTCATTCCAGTGCTCTTCATCAGTCACAAATGGCAGCAGACCCACTTGCCTGAAGCAATCCAGTGCTTCCTCTAAGCAGGGCAGACCAGCAATGGCTTCAACCTCAAGGCGCTTGTGCGGGAAGATGCGACCTTGGTTGTATAGGATGCATGAATAATAGCTGTGCTGAGAATAGCTCCAGAACCTGTCTGATACAATCCTTTCCCTTGAATAGGGGTTCTTAGAGCTATTGAAAAATGTATTGTCTGCCTTGAAGCTGTTGATGTCAAAGGAACCAGGTGCTGATGCAGGACCTGGGAACCTTGGCAGCCTTGGGACTGGCTTCTGAACATGAGGCATGTGCTCAATATGATAATCGAATTGAGGACCTGTAGCAGACTCAGGAACAGAAGTGTCTGGCTCGGTAGCTTCGCTTTCTGCTGAAGCATTTGGTGGGGCGGGCTCCACATTGGCTTCAGTGTTTGTGGTGGCAGCCGCAACATTTTCTTCCTCCGCTTGTGTAGTTGGAGGGACAACCTCAGGCACGTTCTCCTGGAGAACTGCATCTTGATGGAGCGGGGGAGTGGGTTCTGGTGGTGCTTCTTCATTGTCTTCGGCTGATGCAGCCGGAATTTCTGCAGTATGGACTGGAAGCCGTGGACCTTTGCGAAGCCTACGGAATGCAGACGACGCTTGTGGGGTCGGAGTGGGCTGGACCTCAAAGTCTTCTTCCTCCTGAGGGCGATCCGCCGATGACTCATCTTGTGCCATTGGCGTCAGAGGACGACCAATACTGATGAGTTCGCTTGTTTCAAGCTGAGGAAGGGCTGCATCATCTTGTACATTGTCTTGGTGACCAATGTCTTCAGCAGCTATGGGTTCGGCTGCTGGAATATCTTCAGCTTCAGGAGCCTCTGTGGGAGCAGGCTCATGAACTGTCAGTCGTCTTTCTGCATTGGGGTGAATGACAAAGAGGGGTTCAACCATCAAGGGCTCTGTGGGAGCAGCCCGAGCTTTCTTGATCTTGCGCTTCTTCTTGGTTGGGTCAGAAGGAGAGGCTGCAGAGTGTTTCCTCTTTCTAGCTTCAGCCTCTGCATTCCGTGTCTTCTTGAGCTCATAAGCGGTTGACCGGCTCTTTGGCTTCGAGCCAGCCGTGGCGGTGGGGAAGACAATCGGAACAACTTCTTGCCTTGGTGCCTCTGGTTCATTCACAGCAGGCTGCTTCTTCTTCTTCGCGGCCAGGACGCCCAAGTGCCTTGCGCTTCTCGGCCTCATTGTAGGCCTGCACACATCGTTCTGCCAGAGACTTCATCCGCTCACGCGAGCCCTGAGCTTCAGCATGCTTCTTCAGGAAATTTTCCTTGAGCTCATGAAACATGGTTTTGAAGCTCTTCACTTCCTGCACGCTGAGCCTGGCCATGTGCTTCTTGAACTGAGCCTTTTCATGATCAATTTTCCGCTTCAGCTCAACTATGCGCTGAGCAATGGCAAGTTCTGAAGCAATTGCGCCTTGGAAGGCGACGCTGAGACCGACAGGCAGCTGCAGATCTTTGAAGCTTATGTCTGGGGAGGCAAACCATTTGTCGATGAAGTTGTGGATGATGGCGACATCAAAGAGAGGCAAATTGTTGAAGATTTCAGCTTCTTCTTTGCTTTTGATAAGCTGCTCTAGAGCGTCATCTCCAAGATCTTCATCGCTTGATAGATCAATGGCTTCGCTGCGCAAAATGGCAGCAGCAGTGAGCTCTTTGCCGGCTTGTTGCTGGGGCTCCTTTTCTTTCTGGGGCTTGGAGACGCGGGATACGTCTTCAGACTGCACACTGACTTCAGGAGGTGCAGTTTTCAATGGCTTCACCCTTGAGATTTTTGAGGCAGGGGCCGGCTTTGAAACTTTTGGTTTCTTTGTCTGCTTTGGCTTCGGCACAGCAGGAGCCTCATCAGACTCAGAGTCAGCTGGAGGGTCATTGACGGCAGTCCCTTGGACTAAGATGTGAGTGATCAGGCCCTCAAGATTGGCAAACGGACCGATGATATTGGGTTCGGCGTCGCGTGTGCCATCTGCCCTTGGTGTGGAGGGACCAGGGTTGAAGTCTAACCCAAATTTCTTCTTGTTCAGCTTCGCTGATTGTTGAGCAAACTGGAAGTTGCGCTTGAACAGATTGTCATCACGACACTAGAGTAGTGACGACGGATGTGCATCATCAGGCTGTGGTCCTCGGACCATGCATGGGTAGAAGCCTTGAGCAATGGCCTCATCTCTGGTCCTGGGCATGAGATTCTTGAAACGGATGTCCCCCCATGGTCTCCTGATGGCACTTTTCTCAGCATACTCCTCAGTGACGAAGCGGTATTTGAACCACTGTTCTGCCCAATAGCGTCGAATCCTTTGGATTCGGGTCTTGCGCTGCCCATAGCGCTCTTCTGGATCTGTTTTGTACATTTCTGCCAAGTCTTCAGGCAGATCCTTGGAAGTTCCCTCACGTCTCTGTCTGCCCCCCTTCCTTGCTGCTGCTTCTGAAGCCATACACTTTAACTTGAAAGGCTTCAAGACTTTCAAAGGCTTCAAAGGCTTTCTTTTTCTGGACCAACAGGAACTGGCTTCAGGAGAGTTTATGTGATGCTGTAGGAATTCTGCAAATGAATGCAGACTATGAGAACCGAAGGATTCTCCCACGGACATGTACCTGTGACAGCATTAAGGTGCAAGGGAAGGGGAAGAGGTCATATGCATTCTCAGAAGGTTTTGAAGATTAATCAGTTTAGAAGACATTGACCTCATCGTGCGAAGACATTCACTCATAGATAAGAAGTTGGTTCCAGATTTGTACGAACCCACAGATCAGTACAAGTGAGGAATCTAACTACTTTATGAAGCACAAGTGAATATGCTAGGCATGTTATGAGATGCAGCGAGAGATCTAACTAGTGTGAAGAGAAACTTCTTATGGTAGAAAGTGACAGAACCATGAGATCAAAGGGGCTGTAAAAAGAAGTTTTATTTACCACACTGGAACTGCTAGACGGAAGGGAGTTGATGCCGAGCAGTTCAGTCCTCCGTGCCCTAACTTGGCGACGGGAAACACCTACGGCGACGGCGGAGAGGACGATGTCCGCGGTCGACGTGAGGACGGCGTTGGAGAGGTTGCGGCAGCGAAGCGCTTCGTCTCCGGCGTCGTCGAGTGCTAGCGGTGGCGCTAGGGTTCGTGCGAGGGTGGAAGAAGGAGATAATGACCGCGGTAAGTGTGAACTTATAGGCGCAGAGGCGGCACTACGCTATTACTCAGGTGCCCCTAGCGATTCGCATTTGAGTAGTACGTGGCCATCATGCGGTATTTTGGGGGCAGTTCCACATCCCACGCACGCCTGGATTGTCGGGCGGTCGTTCCTACTTCTCCGGATTTTATGTGGAGGAATGAGCATTGAAGACGGACTTTATGGTTGTCTCTATATCTTCTGCTGACTAGGACGCAGTGAAGACTTTCGACGGTTTCAATAGAATGCATATGACTTGGAGAGATAGAATTTGAGATAGAAAGCATAGAGAGATTAGGGTCCGATCACATTCACTTAGTTCAAAAGATTCAACCAAGAAGTCATAGCTATAAGTGAATGCTGTAGAGGACAGAACACTAGCATATATATATATATATATATATATATATATATATATATATATATATATATATACAAGCAACATAGTGAAGATAATCATGAAGACATGTTCGAAGCCAAACCAAATGTGAAGATATTGCAAGGTAACGCCATGAGTGAAACACTTCAAAATAGAACGTTTGGTGGTGGCATTACCCACCGTATAGGAAGTATTAGACCCAGACACGGCGCACAATTATCGTGGCGCTCCGAAGTCAAATTCCACATTAATGTATTCACACTTAGAATGTATGTCTTCATTGAATGAAGATATACTTTACTTTGTGTGTTGCACATCTAAGTCATCAATATGCATAAGTGTTAGGATGTGTGCCTGATCACAGGACATTTGAGGATTTCAAGATATTTAGCTCACACCGTAACTTGCAAAATCTCTTCTCATCCAAGGGCTTGGTGAAGATATCCGCCAATTGCTCTTCAGTGTTGACGTGTATGATATCAATGTCTTCCTTCACAACATGATCTCTGAGAAAGTGATGACGAATTTCAATGTGCTTTGTCTTCGAGTGCTGAACTGGGTTGTTGGCAATCTTGATGGCGCTTTTGTTGTCGCAGTAAAGTGGCACTTGCTTCAGATGAATGCCATAGTCCTTGAGTGTTTGCTTCATCCACAGAAGCTGAGCGCAGCAAGATCCAGCAGCAATGTATTCAGATTCAGCAGTGGAGAGAGATACACAGTTCTGCTTCTTTGAAGACCAACATACAAGTGATCGTCCCAGAAAATGACATGTGCCTGATGTAGACTTGCGATCAACTTTGTCACCAGCATAATCAGCATCCGAAAATCAAACCAAATCAAACTCTGAGCCCTTTGGATACCATAATCCTAGAGTTGGGGTGTGAGCCAAATATCGAAGAATTCGCTTCACAGCTAAGTGATGCGACTCCTTTGGTGCCGCTTGAAATCGAGCACGCATGCAAACACTAAGCATGATATCTAGCCTAGATGCACATAAATAAAGCAAAGAACCAATCATGGAGCGGTATACCTTTTGATCGAACTCTTTACCATTGTCGTCAGGACCTAGATGATGTTTGGCTGGCATTGGTGTTGTGAAGCCTTTGCAGTCTTGCATACCGAACTTCTTCAGGCAATCTTTGAGATACTTCTCTTGAGATATGAAGATGTCATTGCGTTGTTGTCATATTTGAAGGCCAAGGAAGAACTTCAGCTCCCCCATCATGGACATCTGATATTGCTCTTGCATCATATATCCAAACTCTTCACTGTACTTCTGATTGGTGCAGCCGAAGATAATGTCATCCACATATATTTGGCACACAAACAGTTCACCATCATATGTCTTCGTGAAAAGAGTGGGATCCAGGGAACCAGGTATGAAGCCTTTGCTCTTCAGGAAGTATTTCAGTGTGTCATACCAGGCCCTAGGGGCTTGTTTGAGACCATACAGTGCCTTGTTGAGCTTGTATACCATGTCAAGATGTTTTGGATTTTCAAAGCCAGGCGGTTGTGCAACATACACTTCTTCTTCAATCTTGCCATTGAGAAAGGCACTTTTCACATCCATTTGATATAGAAGTATGTTATGATGATTCGCATAGGCCAGCAGTATGCGTATAGCTTCAAGCCTTGCCACAGGAGCAAATGTTTCATCGAAGTCAATGCCCTCCACTTGAGTATATCCTTGAGCAACGAGACGTGCTTTGTTTCTGACAACTTGACCATGCTCATCTTGCTTGTTGCGGTATATCCATTTGGTGCCTATTATGTTGTGCTTCCTTGGATCAGGACGCTTAACCAGTTCCCATACATTATTCAGCTCAAACTGTTGAAGCTCTTCTTGCATAGCTTGAATCCATTCAGGTTCCATGAAGGCTTCTTCAACTTTCCTGGGTTCTGATATTGATACGAATGCGAAGTGCGCACAGAAATTTGCTAGCTGAGTTGCCCTTGAACGAGTGAGTGGACCAGGTGCATTGATGCTGTCAATTATTCTATCAATCTGCACTTCATTGGCAACACGAGGATGTACAGGGCGAAGACTTTGCTCTTGCTGATCTGCATTGTTGTTGGGAGGAATGTCTTCAGGCTGAGCATTGTCTTCATGTTGATCAGGTGCTGAGATGATAAGTTCTTCTTTAGGATGAGCTTCAGAAGGTATAATCTCTCCAGTTCCCATAAGCTTGATTGATTCACTAGCTGGAACTTCATCTAGCACATTTGGCAGTTGCTCTCTTTGTGAACCATTTGTCTCATCAAACCGCACATCCACTGTTTCAACCACTTTGTAATGGAAGAGATTGAAGACTCTGTAGGAGTGTGAATCCTTTCCATATCCTAGCATAAAGCCCTCATGTGCTTTTGGTGCAAACTTTGAGGTGTGGTGTGGGTCCTTGATCCAGCACCTTGCGCCAAATACTCTGAAGTAACTGACATTTGGCTTCTTGCCAGTTAGGAGTTCATAAGATGTCTTGTTCAAAAGCTTGTGAAGATAAACACGATTGATTGTATGGCATGCAGTGTCAATGGCTTCTGTCCAGAATTTTCTTGGAATCTTGTATTCATCTAGCATTGTTCTGGCCATCTCAATGAGTGTTCTGTTCTTGCGTTCGACGACGCCATTCTGCTGTGGCGTGTACGGAGCTGAGAATTCATGTGTGATGCCCAAGGTATCAAGATATGTATCAAGGCCAGTGTTCTTGAATTCAGTGCCATTGTCACTTCTGATGTGCTTTATCTTGGCGCCAAAATTGTTCATTACTCGATTGGCGAAGCGTCTGAAGACATCCTGCACTTCAGTCTTGTAAAGGATTATGTGCACCCAAGTGTATCTAGAGTAATCATCAACAATCATGAAGCCATAGAGGCAAGCAGTAGTAGTAAAAGTTGAGTAGTGAGTGGGACCGAAAAGATCCATGTGGAGCAGTTCGAAGGGTTGAGTAGTAGTCATGATTGTCTTCAAAGGATGCTTTGCCCTTGTCATCTTCCCTGCTTCACAGGCACCGCATAAGTGATCTTTCTTGAACTTGACGCCCTCGATGCCTATGACATGCTTCTTCTTCGCAAGGGTGTGGAGGTTCCTCATGCCAGCATGCCCAAGCCTTCGATGCCAAAGCCAGCATTCTGACGCTTTTGCAAGAAGACATACTGCAAGTTGTGGTCCTGCTGAGAAATCTACCACGTACAAATCACCTTTCCGATACCCTTCAAGCACTAGAGATTTGTCAGATTCCATTAGTACCAGGCAACGATATTTTCCAAACATTACGATCATATTCAAATCGCAAAGCATTGAGACAGACATTAAGTTGAAGCCAAGGGATTCAACAAGCATGACTTTATCCATGTGTTGATCCTTTGAGATTGCAACTCTACCTAGACCCAATACCTTACTTTTACCAGTGTCAGCAAATGTGATGTGGCTCTTGTCGGATGGACGTAAGGTTGAGTCCATAAGAAGGCTTCTTTTGCCAGTCATGAGATTTGTACACCCACTGTCAATAATCCATTCTGAAGACTTTGAAGTTGCTGGTGTCGTACCCTATAGTGCAGTTAGGGGGATAGGCTTCACGAAGAGAATTGTGAAGCAAAAACATTTGACGAACCAGTGGGTTATGAAAACTTAGATCCAGATTAGGACTAATAGGGAGAGTA
Source organism: Triticum aestivum (assembly GCF_018294505.1). Taxonomy (NCBI): domain Eukaryota; kingdom Viridiplantae; phylum Streptophyta; class Magnoliopsida; order Poales; family Poaceae; genus Triticum; species Triticum aestivum. Next base: position 328,467,538 of record NC_057806.1, on the reverse strand, counting down.
GCATGCGATTCAGGAACGAAGTACATAATGATGCCATTCGGGCATTTTATCTTGCGCCCTACAAGTTTTTTAAGGTCCCCAGCAATAGCATCAGAAGATTTTGTTTTTCTGCTGGAGACCTTTCCCTGCAAAAGAGAGTTAAGCTTTCTTAACCACTCACATCTTCAAGGGTGGCTTAGAAGCAATAAGTCGAAGTGCAGCATCTGAGAATTTTGGCTTTGAAGCCTTAGCAAACAGTCTCGCAGGTGGACAATAATACTCATAGGAATAAGCAGAATAATTTTTGGTCATATGAACATGACGGTTCGATGAACCGCTCTCATATTCATATGCCTGAGTATGGTTTCCCTGCAAAACATTTGCGTTAGTGTGACTCAGGTGAGTCCTCTGATTGTATGAAGCCTTTGGACCGTATGAAGCCTTTGGTCTGAGGTTTGTGTTCTTCAAGTGAGGTGTGATGAAGACATTCACAGGAAGATTTTCCAGACACTTTTTCAGAACCCAGATCTTCTTCATAGGCGGTCCATTCCTGCAGTTAGTACCAATGTACCTGGCAAACACTTCACCATTCTGATTCTTGAACAGTTTATAGTTTGCATCAAAGGATTCATCAATAATAATGAGGTTAGCACATGTGAAGCCAGATAAATTGGATGGATCTGCTGAAGTTTCCTTTGCAGCAACCCATGTGGTTTTGGGGTACTGCTCAGGTTTCCTGTAAGAGCCATCTACATTTATTTTCCTTACGAACCCAACACCCTCTTTCCTAGGGTTTCGGTTCAGAATCTGCTTCTTGAGGACATCGCATAATGTCTGATGTCCTTTAAGACTTTTGTACATCCCTGTTTCAAGCAATGTCTTCAAGCTAGCATTCTCATCTGCAATAGCAGTGGTATCCTCAGCAGAGGGGTTAGTTACCACATCAACAGTTGAAGATATTGCAACAGCAGTAGCAGTGGAACATTCAGCAACAGAAGTAGCATTATCATGCTCAATGCATTTAAGACATGGTGGTTCAAATCCTTCCTGAGCGGAACTGATCTGTTCGGCACGAAGTGACTCGTTTTCCTTTTGAAGATCTTCATGAGCCGCTCTCAACTTCTCAAGTTCTTGCTTCCTTTGAAGATAATCATAGGAAAGCTTTTCATGAGTTGTTGAGAGAGTATCAAGACGATCTTCAAGTCCCTGATACTTAACGTAAAGATTTTTTATGTCTTCAATTAAGGATTCAGATCGAGTCATTTCAGCACCCAACAGATCATCGCTTCTGTCTAACAGTTTTTGAATATGTTCCATAGCTTTCTGTTGTTCAGTTGCAATTTTAGCAAGTGTTTTGTAGCTGGGTTTTGAATCACAGTCAGAGTCATCGTCACTAGATGTTTGATAGCGAGTAGTGCGTGTGTTTACCTTGGCACCGCGTGCCATGAAATAGTAGGTAGGAGTGGAGTCGTTCTTGTCATTTGCATCGGTGTCGGTGATGAAGTCATTGTCTTCAGTGTTGAAGATGGACTTGGCGACGTATGCTGTAGCCAGACTCGCAATGCCAGAATCAGACTCCTCCTCAGACTCCACCTCTGCCTCCTCAGAAGCGGACTCATCCTCTGAATCCATTTCCTTGCCAACAAACGCACGTGCCTTGCCAGATGAGCTCTTCTTGTGTGATGAAGACTTCGAGGAAGACTTGGAAGAAGATTTTGAGTATTTCTTCTTCTTCTTGTCATCAGAATCATATTCCTTGCTCTTCTTCTTCCTTCTGTTCTCATTGTCCCACTGTGGACACTCAGAGATGAAGTGTCCAGTTTTCTTGCACTTGTGACATGTTTTCTTCTTGTAGTCATGAGCAGAAGCTTCATCATTCCTTGAGCTTGATCGTGAAGATTTTCTGAAGCCTTTCTTCTTGGTGAATTTTTGGAACTTCTTCACTAGCATTGCAAGTTCTCTTCCAATGTCTTCAGGATCATCAGAACTGCTGTCAGATTCTTCTTCAGATGAGGAAACAGCTTTTGCCTTCAAGGCACGAGTTCGCCCATAGTTTGGACCATAGATATCTCTTTTCACAGAAAGCTGAAACTCATGTGTGTTGAGCCTCTCAAGTATGTCAGATGGATCGAGTGTCTTGAAATCAGGACGTTCTTGAATCATCAGGGTTAGGATGTCAAATGAACTATCCAGTGATCTCAGCAGTGTCTTGACGATTTCATGTTTGGTGATCTCAGTGGCGCCGAGGGCTTGAAGCTCATTTGTGATGTCAGTGAGCCGATCAAATGTGTGCTGGACATTCTCATTATCATTTCGCTTGAAGCGGTTGAAGAGGTTGCGAAGAACACTGATTCTTTGATCTCTCTGGGTTGAGACGCCTTCATTGACCTTGGAGAGCCAGTCCCAGACCAGCTTGGATGTCTTCAAGGCACTCACACGGCCATACTGTCCTTTTGTCAGATGGCCACAGATGATATTTTTGGCAGTAGAGTCCAGTTGAGTGAACTTCTTGACATCAGCAGCAGTGACACCTTCTCCAGCCTTGGGAACGCCGTTCTCGACGACATACCATAGGTCGACGTCAATGGCTTCAAGATGCATGTGCATCTTATTCTTCCAGTAGGGATATTCAGTTCCATCGAAGACGGGGCACGCAGCGGAGACTTTGATTATCCCTGTAGTCGACATAGCTAAAACTCCAGGTGGTTAAATCGAATCACACAGATCAAGGGAGCACCTTGCTCTGATACCAATTGAAAGTGCGTTATATCGACTATAGGGGAGGGTGAATAGGCGATTTTTATGAAAGTCTTCAAAATGTGAGAGTTATGAAGACAAACAGCGAAGATTATGCCTATCATATGCAGCGGAAGTTAGATTACACTAGGCTAGCCATGGTCATGCATTCAATAGAGTAAAAGCACAATGACAAACAACTGCAGTGTAATAAGGATCAGGTAGGAAGAAGTTATGAAGCCAAACAGATCATACATTCACGTTGTGAAGACAAAAGATAAAGCAAGCATGCAATGGCTTCACAATGTGTAACAATAAGAAAAGGAAGTGAAGATGAAACCAGTGACTCGTTGAAGACAATGATATGTTGGACCAGTTCCAGTTGTTGTGACAACTGTACGTCTGGTTGGAGCGGCTAGGTATTTAAACCTTAGGACACACAGTCCCAGACACCCAGTCCTGAACACACAGTCCAGGACACCAAGTCCTCGCCGTATTCTCCTTGAGCTAAGGTCACTTGGTCCTCGCCCAATCACTCTGGTAAGTCTTCAAGGTAGACTCCCAAACCTTCACAAACTTCGTTCACTGGCAATCCACAATGTCTCTTGGATGCTCTGAACGCGACGCCTAACCGTCTGGAGGATTCACAGTCCTCAAGTGTAATAAGTCTTCAGATCACACAGACAAGAAGACTCAAGTGATGCCCAATTTGCTCTAGCTCTGGGTGGTTAGGGGTTTTCTCCTCACTAGGAATTTTCTCTCAAAGGCTTCGAGGTGAGTTGCTCTCAAACGACAAAAGCCGTGCACTGAAATCTGAGCAGCCAACCGTTTATGGTTGTGGGGGTGGGCTATTTATAGCCACTTGGCAACCCAACCTGATTTGTCCGAAATGACCCTGGGTCACTAAGGAACTGACACGTGTCTCAACGGTCAGATTTCAAACTCTCATGGCAACTTTGCTTGGGCTACAAGCAAAGCTGACTTGTCCGGCTCTGGACAAGATTCGCTCTCATTGTCTTCGCTCGAAGACATAGGTTTTTGATTTAGGCATCACTTCAGTCATTCTGACTGGTTCTCCTGGACCCCACTTAACAGTACGATGGTTCCTATGACTCAACACAAAAGAAAAAGAACTACGAAAGAGCTAAGTCTTCGAGCTCCATAGGCTTCATAACGTGTCTTCTTTTGTCATAGTCTTCAATGTGAATATCTTCATATACCACCTTTGTCTTTAATGTCTTCATACATTTTTAGGGGTCATCTCTGGTAGTAAAACCGAATCAATGAGGGACTTCTACCTGTGTTTTCCTGCAATTCTCACAAACACATTAGTCCCTCAACTAGGTTTGTCGTCAATACTCCAAAACCAACTAGGGGTGGCACTAGATGCACTTACACCCGTGAGGCATGGTTCGCAAGTACCAAGTGATTCATAATCAAGTGATTCCAGAAGTCCATCGGTATGGAGTTTCTTCATGCGCTTTATACCAATATGACCCAAACGGTAGTGCCACAAATAAGTTGCACTATCATTATCAACTCTGCATCTTTTGGCTTCAACATTATGAATATGTGTATCACTACTATCGAGATTCATCAAAAATAGACCACTCTTCAAGGGTGCATGACCATAAAAGATATTACTCATATAAATAGAACAACCATTATTCTCAGATTTAAATGAATAACCGTCTCACATTAAACAAGATCCAGATATAATGTTCATGCTCAATGCTGGCACCAAATAACAATTATTTAGGTCTAAAACTAATCCCGAAGGTAGATGTAGAGGTAGCGTGCCGACGGCGATCACATCAACTTTGGAACCATTTCACACGCGCATCGTCACCTCGTCCTTAGCGAGTGTTCGCTTAATCTATAGTCCCTGTTTCGAGTTACAAATATTAGCAACAGAACTAGTATCAAATACCCAGGTGCTACTGTGTGCTCTGGTAAGGTACACATCAATAACATGTATATCACATATACCTTTGTTCACCTTGCCATCCTTCTTACCTGCCAAATACTTGGGGCAGTTCCGCTTCCAGTGACCAGTCTGTTTGCAGTAGAAGCACTCAGTCTCAGGCTTAGGTCTAGACTTAGGTTTCTTCTCCTGAGCAGCAACTTGTTTGTTGTTCTTCTTGAAGTTCCCCTTCTTCTTCCCTTTGCCCTTTTTCTTGAAACTGGCGGTCTTATTGACCATCAACACTTGATGCTCCTTTTTGATTTCTACCTCCGTAGCCTTTAGCATTGCGAAGAGCTCGGGAATTGACTTATTCATCCCTTGCATATTATAGTTCATCACGAAGCTCTTGTAGCTTGGTGGCAGTGATTGAAGAACTCTGTCAATGACACTATCAACAGGAAGATTAACTCCCAGTTGAGTCAAGTGATTATGATACCCAGACATTTTGAGTATATGCTCACTGAAAGAACTATTCTCCTTCATCTTGCAGCTATAGAACTTATTGGAGACTTCATATCTCTCAATCCGGGAATTTGCTTGAAATATTAACTTCAACCCCTGGAACATCTCATATGCACCATGACGTTCAAAACGTCGTTGAAGTCCCGGTTCTAAGCTGTAAAGCATGACACACTGAACTATCGAGTAGTCATCAGCTTTGCTCTGCCAGGTGTTCATAACATCTGGTGTTGCTCCCGCAGCAGGTTTGGCACTTAGCGGTGCTTCCAGGACGTAATTATTCTGTGCAACAATGAGGATAATCGTCAAGTTACGGACCCAATCCGTGTAATTGCTACCATCATCTTTCAACTTTTTTCTCAAGGAACGCATTAAAATTCAATGTAACAACATCACGAGCCATCTATCTACAACAAACATAGACATGCAAAATACTATCAGGTACTAAGTTCATGATAAATTTAAGTTCAATTAATCATATTACTTAAGAACTCCCACTTAGATAGACATCCCTCTAATCATCTAAGTGATCACGTGATACAAATCTACTAAACCATAACCGATCATCACGTGAAATGGAGTAGTTTTCAATGGTGAACATCACTATGTTGATCATATCTACTATATGATTCACGCTCGACCTTTCGGTCTCAGTGTTCCGAGGCCATATCTACATATGCTAGGCTCGTGAAGTTTAACCTGAGTATTTTGCGTGTGCAAAACTGGCTTGCACCCGTTGTATATGGACGTAGAGCCTATCACACCCGATCATCACGTGGTGTCTGGGCACGACGAACTTTGGCAACGGTGCATACTCAGGGAGAACACTTTTATCTTGAAATTTAGTGAGAGATCATCTTATAATGCTACCACCAATCAAAGCAAAATAAGATGCATAAAAGATAAACATCACATGCAATCAATATAAGTGATATGATATGGCCATCCTCATCTTGTGCTTGTGATCTCCATCTCCGAAGCACTGTCATGATCACCATCGTCACCGGCGCGACACCTTGATCTCCATCGTAGCATCTTTGTCGTCTCGCCAACTATTGCTTCTACGACTATCGCTACCGCTTAGTGATAAAGTAAAGCAATTACAGGGCGATTGCATTGCATACAATAAAGCGACAACCATATGGCTCCTGCCAGTTGCCGATAACTCGGTTACAAAACATGATCATCTCATACAATAAAATATAGCATCATGTCTTAACCATATCACATCACAACATGCCCTGCAAAAACAAGTTAGACGTCCTCTACTTGTTGTTGCAAGTTTTACGTGGCTGCTACGGGCTGAGCAAGAACCGTTCTTACCTACGCATCAAAACCACAATGATAGTTCGTCAAGTTAGTGATGTTTTAACCTTCTCAAGGACCGGGCGTAGCCACACTCAGTTCAACTAAAGTTGAAGAAACTGACACCCGCCAGCCACCTGTGTGCAAAGCACGTTGGTAAAACCAGTCTCGCGTAAGCGTACGCGTAATGTCGGTCCGGGCCACTTCATCCAACAATACCGCCGAACCAAAGTATGACATGCTGGTAAGCAGTATGACTTGTATCGCCCACAACTCACTTGTGTTCTACTCATGCATATAACATCAACACATGAAACCTGGCTCTGATGCCACTGTTGGGGAATGTAGTAATTTCAAAAAAATTCCTACGCACACGCAGGATCATGGTGATGCATAGCAACAAGAGGGGAGAGTGTTGTCTATGTACCCTCGTAGACCGTAAGCGGGAGCGTTTATCAATGCGGTTGATGTAGTCGTACACCTTCACGATCCGTCCCGATCAAGTACCGAACGTACGGCACCTCCGCGTTCAGCACACGTTCAGCTCGATGACGTCCTCGCCTTCTCGATCCAGCAAGAGGGGCGAAGTAGTAAATGAGTTCCGGCAGCACGACGGCGTGGTGACGGTGTTGGTGAAGAACAATCTCCACAGGGCTTCGCCTAAGCACTACGAAAACTATGATGGAGGATAAACTAGAGGGGACGGGGTAGCCGGCACACGGCTTGGTGTTTCTTGATGTGTCTTGGGTGCTAGCCCTACCCCTCTATTTATATGTTGAGCCTTGGGGTAGAAACTTGGAGTAAAAGCCTCCACAAAGTCGGTTTCACCCGAAAGGCAATAGTCCTTCTCGGTCCAGGGCCAGACGCCAGGGTTCCCGGCGTCTGGCCTCAGACGCCAGGGACCCTGGTGTCTGGCCCCTGGGCTCCGCAAAACTTCCTTTTGCACTTTCTAAAAACCTTGTGGGCTTTCCCCTTTGGCCCAAATAAAGTGTTCTCGTACCCAAACATTTCGGGAAACATCCGGAACCCCTTCCGGTGAATACGGAACCCTTCCGAAGACCAAACACTATTATCCCACATATCAAACTTTATCTCCAGACCATTACGGAGTTCCCCGTCATGTCCATGATCTTATCCGGAACTCCGAACAACATCGGGTTACCAACATACATAACTCATAAATACTATATCGTCAACGAACGTTAAGCATGCGGACCCTACGGGTTCGAGAACTATGTAGACATGACCGAGACATTTCTCTGGTCAATAACCAATAGCGGAACCTGGATGCCCATATTGGCTCCTACATATTCTACGAAGATCTTTATCGGTCGAACCGCATAACAACATACGTTGTTCCCTTTGTCATCGGTATGTTACTTGCCCGAGATTCGATCGTCGGTATCTCAATACCTAGTTCAATCTCGTTATCGACAAGTCTCTTTACTCGTTCCGTAACACATCATCCCGCGAGTAACTCATTAGTTGCAATGCTTGCAAGGCTTAAGTGATGTGTATTACCGAGTGGGCCTAGAGATACCTCTCCGACAATCGGAGTGACAAATCCTAATCTCGAAATACGCCAACCCAACAAGTACCTTCGGAGACACCTATAGAGCACCTTTATAATCACCCACTTACGTTGTGACATTTGGTAGCACACAAAGTGTTCCTCCGGTAAACGGGAGTTGCATAATCTCATAGTCATAGGAACATGTATAAGTCATGAAGAAAGCAATAGTAACAAACTAAACGATCAAGTGTTAAGCTAGCGGAATGGGTCAAGTCAATCGCATCATTCTCCTAATGAGGTGACCCCGTTAATCAAATGACAACTCTTTGTCTATGGTCAGGAAACATAACCATCTTTGATCAACGAGCTAGTCAAGTAGAGGCATACTAGTGACACTCTATTTGTCTATGTATTCACACATGTATCATGTTTCCGGTTAATACAATTCTAGCATGAATAATGAACATTTATCATGATATAAGGAAATAAATAATAACTTTATTATTGCCTCTAGGGAATATTTCCTTCACTAACTTGCATGATTTGAATGGAACTAACCCGGACTGACGCTGTTTTCAGCAGAGTTGCCATGGTGTTATTTTTGTGCAGAAATAAAAGTTCTCGGAATGACCTGAAAATCAACGGAGATTATTTTTGGAATATATAAAAAATACTGGAAGAAGAATCCACGTCAGGGGGCACAGACCCTGTCCACGAGGGTGGGGGCGCACCCTACCCCCTGGGCGCGCCCTCCTACCTCGTGGGCCCCCTGATGCTCCACCGACCTCAACTCCAACTCTATATATTTGTGTTCAGGGAGAAGGACTCATCACGTTTTACGATACGGACCCGCCGCCAAGCCCTAATCTCTCTCGGGAGGGCTGATCTGGAGTCTGTTCGGGGCTCCGGAGAGGGGAATCCATCGCCATCGTCATCATCAACCTTCCTCCATCACCAATTCCATGATGCTCACCACCGTGAGTAATTCCATCGTAGGCTTGCTGGACGATGATTGGTTGGATGAGATTTATCATGTAATCGAGTTAGTTTTGTTAGGGTTTGATCCCTAGTATCCACTATGATCTGAGATTGATGTTGCTATGACTTTCCTATGCTTAATGCTTGTCACTAGGGCCCGAGTGCCATGATTTCAGATCTGAACCTATTATGTTTTCATGAATATATGTGAGTTCTTGATCCTATCTTGCAAGTCTATAGTCACCTACCACGTGTTATGACCCGGCAACCCTGAAGTGACAATAATCGGGACCACTCTCGGTGATGACCGTAGTTTGAGTTCATGTATTCACTAAGTGTTAATGCTTTGGTCTGGTACTCTATTAAAAGGAGGCCTTAATATCCCTTAGTTTCCAATAGGACCCCGCTGCCACGGGATGGTAGGACAAAAGATGTCATGCAAGTTCTTTTCCATAAGCACGTATGACTATATTCGGAATACATGCCTACATTACATTGATGAACTGGAGCTAGTTCTGTGTCACCCTATGTTATGACTGTTACATGATCGATCGCATCCGGTATAATTCTCCATCACCGATCCAATGCCTATGAGCTTTCCTATATTGTTCTTCGCTTATTTACTTTTCCGTTGCTATTGTTACAATCACTACAAAACCCAAAAATATTACTTTTGCTATCGTTACCACTACTATCATATTAATTTGCTACTAAATACTTTGCTGCAGATATTAAGTTTCCAGGTGTGGTTGAATTGACAACTCAGTTGCTAATACTTGAGAATATTCTTTGGCTACCCTTGTGTCGAATCAATAAATTTGGGTTGAATACTCTACCCTCGAAAGCTGTTGCGATCCCATATACTTGTGGGTTATCAAGACTATTTTCTGACGCCGTTGCCGGGGAGCATAGCTCTATTCTTTGAGTCACTTGGGATTTATATCTGCTTATCACTATGAAGAACTTGAAAGATCCAAGAACCAAGATTTATCCCTCAACTACGAGGGGAGGTAAGGAACCGCCATCTAGCTCTGCATTGATTCACTTTCTGTTTTGAGTAAGCTTGCGACACCTAAACCTGCACATGCTATTCATTCTGATATGTCTCATGTTATTGATGATGCCACTTCTACTATGCATGATACTTATGATGAAACTACTTCTATGCTTGATACTACTATGCCACTTGGTGAATTTCTTGATGAACAACTTGCTAGGGCTAGAGAGAACGAAATTATTGAAACTGATAATATGGATGAAAGTGATGATGAAGATTCTCCCCTAGATATGAATTGCCTGTTGTGCCTGAGGATTATGTTATGGATGAAGAAACTACTAGAGACTTTCTTGCCTGCAATGATAGAAGTGATCTTAACAAACTATTAGCTAAGGTTAAAGAAAAGTCTTTGAATGCTAGAATGAAATATGATCCTCCTTATGCTACTTCACCTATCTTTATTACGGATAAGGATTATGATTTCTCTATCGATCCTGAGTTAATTACTTTGGTTGAATCTGATCCTTTCTATGGCTATGAATCTGAAATTGTTGTGGCACATCTTACTAAATTAAATGATATAGCTACCCTATTTACTAATGATGAGAAAACTTGCTACTATTATATCCTTAAATTATTTCCGTTCTCATTAAAGGGTGATGCTAAGATATGGTTTAATTCTCTTGATCCTGGTTGCATGCGTAGTCCCCAGGATATGATTTATTCTTCTTTGCTAAATATTTCCCCGCTCATAAGAAACAAGTTGCTTTAAGGGAAATATATATTTTTGTGCAAATTGAAAAAGAGAGTCTCCCACAAGCTTGGGGGAGGCTTCTCCAATTACTTAATGCTTTGCCTGATCATCCTCTCAAGAAAAATGAAATACTTGATATCTTTTATAATGGAGTAACCAATGCTTCCAGAGATTACCTGGATAGTTGTGCTGGTTGTGTTTTCAGGAAAAGAACAGTTGATCAAGCTGAAATTCTATTGAATAATATGTTGACCAATGAAAATAATTGGACACTTACTGAACCAACTCCTAAGCCAACTCCGAACAAAAGGGGTATTCTATTTCTCAGTCTTGAAGATATGCAAGAGGCAAAGAAATCTATGAAAGAAAAAGGTATGAAAGTTGAAGATGTTAAGAATGTACCTCCTATTGAAGAAATACATGGTCTTAATTCATTACCTATTGAAGAAATACATGGTCTTGATAACCCGACACAGGTAGTAAAGGTAAATTCTCTCTATAGATATGATAAATCTGAAATCCCTCGTGCTAAGTTTGCTAGCCAATGTTTGAATGAATTTGATAATTTTATGGTTAAGCAAGAAGATTTTAATGCTTATTTTGGTAGACAACTGAAATGCAATGCTTATATGATTGAACACTTGGGTGATTATATGGCTAATGTTAAAGGGAAACTTAAACTTATTAGTAAACATGCTTCTATGGTTACCACTCAAGTAGAACAAGTACTTAAAGCTCAGAATGATTTGCTCAGTGAATTAAACAATAAGAATGATAATGTTGTTAGAGTTATGACTAGAGGTGGTAAAATGACTCAGGAACCTTTGTATCCTGAGGGCCATCCTAAGAGAATCGAGCAAGATTCTCAGAGAATTAATATTGATGCACCTAGTCCTTCTAAGAGGAAGAAAAATAAAAATGATAGGACTTTGCATGCTTCTAGTGAACCTGTTGTAGACACACCTGAGAATCCCAATGATATTTCTATTTCTAATGCTGAAACACAATCTGGTAATGAACATGAACCTAGTGGTAATGTTAATGATGATGTTCATGTTGATGCTCAACCTAGCAATGATAATGATGTAGAGATTGAACCTGCTGTTGATCTTGATAACCCACAATCAAAGAATCAACGTTATGATAAGAGAGACTTTGTTGCTAGGAAGCACGGTAAATAAAGAGAACCATGGGTTCAGAAACCCATGCCTTTTCCTCCTAAACCATCCAAGAAAAAGGATGATGAGGATTTTGAGCGCTTTGCTGAAATGATTAGACCTATCTTTTTGCGTATGTATTTGACTGATATGCTTAAAATGAATCCTTATGCTAAGTATATGAAGGATATTGTTACATATAAGAGAAAGACACCGGAAGCTGAAATTTCCACCATGCTTGCTAATTATACTTTTAAGGGTGGAATACCAAAGAAATTAGGAGATCCCAGAGTACCAAATATACCATGCTCCATTAAAAGAAACTATGTTGAAACTGCTTTATGTGATTTGGAGCCGGTGTTAGTGTTATGCCTCTCTCTTTATATCGTAGACTTGATTTGAATAAGTTGACACCTACTGAAATATCTTTGTAAATGGCTGATAAATCAACTGCTATACCTGTCGGTATTTGTGAGGATGTGCCTGTTGTGGTTGCAAACATTACTATTTTAACGGACTTTGTTATTCTTGATATTCCCGAGGACGATAGTATGTCTATTATTCTTGGAGGACCCTTTTTGAATACTGCAGGGGCTGTTATTGATTGCACTAAAGGCAATGTCACTTTTCATGTTAATGGTAATGAGCATACGGTACACTTTCCGAGGAAACAACTTCAAGTCCACGGTATCAATTCTATTTGAAAAATTTCAACAATCACTATTGGAGGTTTTGAATTCCCTCTTCCTACTGTCAAGAAGAAATATGATATTCTTATTGTTGGGGATGTGCATATCCCCGTTGAGGTAACCTAGTGTTATTCGAAAATTCTCCGATTTCATGTTGTTCGAAATGAGTTTGTTAACAAGACCTGATCAACCTTGTTAGTGGATTCCTTTTGGTGAGCATGAGATGGATGAATTTAGAAAACACAACCTTCTATACCCTCTTTTTACTTTCTGTTATTTATATTAAATAAAGCAAAAATAGTATTTTCTTTCTGTTTTCTGAATTATCCATGCAATAAAAAATACCCTGAAAATAAAAGTTCTCCAAATGCCCTGAAATTTAAATATGATTTTTTCTAGAATATTTGAGAATATCTAGCACTGAGAACACACTAGGGGAGCAAGCACCTGGCCACGAGGGTCTAGGGCGCGCCCACCCCTTGGGCGCGCCCCCTGCCTCGTGGGCCCATGGTGGCTCCCCTTCACTTATTCCAGCCACCACACACTCCTTCTTCCTCCCAAAAGAATCACCAACCAGCTCAAGCACGAGTTCTAGCTCATCTTGCTGCCATTTTCTATCTCCTAGCTCAAAGCTCCATTCACAAAACTGCTTTGGGGGATTGTTCTTTGGTATGTGACTCCTCCAATGGTCCAATTAGTTTTTGTTCTAGTGCTTTATTCATTGCAAATTTTTGCTGCCTTGGTGACCCTGTTCTTGAGCTTGCATGTCAAATTTATATGGTCCCAAGTAGTTCTAATGCATGATATAGTCTCTAGGCACTTGTAGGAGTAGTTGCTATCAATTTTGTTGAGTTTGGTTCACTTTTATTTTTTTAGTTGCTAAAAATTTCAGAAATTTTTCAGAGGAAGGAATATGTTTAGGAAAATGTACCAAGGTGGTTCTTCAAAGAAGCAAGGACCCAGACCTGCAATACGCGATGCAGACGATGAACCACCAAGGGATGCTCAAGTACGGCCTTGTGAATGGTCGTCAGAGGACTTCATGGTTCGATCAGGAATCAAGGAGGAATTTGAAGCATATGTGTGTAATGCCGATCTTGAGAGCTTCATGGCAGATAAGTGCCGTCAGTACCACTACCTCACTGATTCCTTTGTGAGAAGGTTTGAATTTTCATCATCATGCAATTCTCAAACTGTCCTGTTTGATCTTTATGCTAAATCTTATACCATGGACTTAGAAGATTTTAACACTGCTTGTAAACTCCCACAGTGGGGTAATTTTAGTGAACCTCACAAATCTGAATATAGAGATTTTCTTGCTAGTATAACTATGGGAGAATCTAGAGATGTAACACAAGCTACCATAGGGAGCATTCATTTTTCCCGCTATACATTATTTTGCTCTCTTCATAGGAAGGTGCATAAATGGTAAAGATGAAGCATGTCACATGTGTGTACCTGATCTTAGCGTTCTCAGGAGCGTTGTTTTAGGAGATAAATAATACAACTTGGGGGCTATTGTTGCACGTAGGTTGCATAATAATAGTATTCACGGAGATTTCTTTGGTGGAATTTATGCAACTCGTATAGCTAACCTTCTTGTGATACCCATACGTGGAGATGATATTGAGTTGCCTCCTTCTTATCTAGATTATGATGCTATGGTTCGTCATCAGTTTGTTGAGAGGAACGACCAGTCCCTTCAGTACCGACTAATCTTTGACAGACGACGCACCTATCACGTCGCTCTCCCTGCTCCCGCTTTCTTTGACTTTCAGGCAAAGGGGAGATATATTATAACCAGGGAGGAGGCGACCGAGTATGAGAGGAGGGCGGAGGCAGCCCACCTTCATGCTGCAGCGCTTTAGGCAGTAGATGATGCATCTCAGTACGACCCCAGCTTCAACTTCGGATATCCACCAGGCCATCCATGAGCATAGACCAACTTTGGCCAAAAGCCTAAGCTTGGGGGAGTACGTATTTCTCACCGATATTACATTACTGTTCACACACTCATGCTAGTTGTTGGTGCTCATACTTTTTCATTATAATATCCATGCTAGTTTATTTCCCTTCTTATGCTTTCTTCTTGTGTGTTTGATAAACCTTAAGAAAAACAAAAAAATTAGTTGTAGCTTTTAGCTAGTTTACTTTCCATGCTTGTAGTAGTAGCAATTAAAAAGAAAACCCAAAAAGATTTCTCGTTCTTCTTTTGCTTGTTGGGAGTGCTACCTCTTGAGCACTGCGTTGGTTTTCCCCGAAGAGGAAGGGATGATGCAGCAAAGTAGCGTAAGTATTTCCCTCAGTTTTTGAGAACCAAGGTATCAATCTAGTAGGAGGCTACGCGCCAGTCCCTCGTACCTGCACAAAAGAAATAAATCCTCGCAACCAACGTGATAAGGGGTTGTCAATCCCTACCACTTACGAGAGTGAGATCTGATAGATATGATAAGATAATATTTTTGGTATTTTTATGATAAAGATGCAAAGTAAAATAAAAGCAAAGTAAAAGCAAAGGAAATAACTAAGTATTGGGAGATTAATATGATGAAGATAGACCCGGGGGCCATAGGTTTCACTAGTGGCTTCTCTCGAGAGCATAAGTATTCTACGGTGGGTGAACAAATTACTGTTGAGCAATTGACAGAATTGAGCATAGTTATGAGAATATCTAGGTATGATCATGTATATAGGCATCATGTCCGAGACAAGTAGACCGACTCCTGCCTGCATCTACTACTATTACTCCAATCATGGACCGCTATCCAGCATGCATCTAGAGTATTAAGTTAATGAAACTAGAGTAACGCCTGAAGCAAGATGACATGATGTAGAGGGATAAACTCATGCAATATGATGAAAACCCCATCGTGTTATCCTCGATGGCAACAATACAATACGTTCCTTGCTGCCCCTACTGTCACTGGGAAAGGACACCGCAAGATTGAACCCAAAGCTAAGCACTTCTCCCATTACAAGAAAGATCAATCTAGTAGGCCAAACCAAACTGATAATTCGAAGAGACTTGCAAAGATAACCAATCATACATAAAAGAATTCAGAGAAGATTCAAATATTGTTCATAGATAGACTTGATCATAAACCCACAATTCATCGGTCTCAACAAACACACCACAAAAAGAAGATTACATCGAATAGATCTCCACAAGAGAGGGGGAGAACATTGTATTGAGATCCAAAAAGAGAGAAGAAGCCATCTAGCTAATAACTATGGACCCGTAGGTCTGAGGTGAACTAATCACACTTCATCGGAGGGGCTATGGTGTTGATGTAGAAGCCCTCCGTGATCGATGCCCCGTCCGGCGGAGCTCCGGAATAGGCCCCAAGATGAGATCTCATGGATACAGAAAGTTACGGCGGTGGAATTAGGGTTTTGGCTCCGTATCTGATCGTTTGGGGGTACGTAGGTATATATAGAAGGAAGGAGTACGTCGGTGGAGCAACAGGGAGCCCACGAGGGTGGAGGGCCCACCTGGGGGGGGGGGGGTAGGCGCGCCCCCTACCTCGTGGCCTCCTCTTTTGTGTCTTAACGTAGGGTCCAAGTCTCTTAGGTCTTGTTCGTTTAGAAAATCACGTTCCCGAAGGTTTCATTCCGTTTGGACTCCGTTTGATATTCCTTTTCTTCGAATCCCTAAAACAGGCAAAAAACAGCAATTCTGGGTTGGGCCTCTGGTTAATAGGTTAGTCCCAAAAATAATATAGAAGTGGATAATAAAGCCCAAAAATGTCCAAAATAGTAGATAATATAGCATGGAGCAATAAAAAATTATAGATACGTTGGAGACGTATCAAGCATCCCCAAGCTTAATTCCTGCTCGTCCTCGAGTAGGTAAATGATAAAAACAAATTTTTTGATGCGGAGTGCTACTTGGCATAATTTTAATGTAATTCTTCTTAATTGTGGTATGAATATTCAGATCCGAAATATTCAAGACAAAAGTTCATATTGACATAAAAATAATAATACTTCAAGCATACTAACTAAGCAATTATGTCTTCTCAAAATAACATGGCCAAAGAAAGTTTATCCCTACAAAATCATATAGCTTAGTCATGCTCCATTTTCGTCACACAAGAATGCTCTCATCATGCACAACCCCGATGACAGGCCAAGCAATTGTTTCATACTTTATTAATCTCAAACCTATAAACGTTCACGCAATATATGAGCGCGAGACATGGACATAGCACTATGGGTGGAATAGAATATAATGAGGGGGGTTATGTGAAGAAGACAAAAAGGAGAAAGTCTCACATCAACAAGGCTAATCAATGGGCTATGGAGATGCCCACCGATTGATGTTAATGCAAGGAGTAGGGATTGCCATGCAATGGATGCACTAGAGATATAAATGTATGAAAGCTCAACAAAAGAAACTAAGTGGGTGTGCATCCAACTTGCTTGCTCACGAATACCTAGGGCACTTGAGGAGGCCCATTGTTGGAATATACAAGCCAAGTTCTATAATGAAAATTCCCACTAGTATATGAAAGTGACAAAACAAGAGACTCTCTATCATGGAGATTACGGTGCTGCTTCGAAGCACAAGTGTGGCAAAGGATAGTAACATTGTCCCTTCTCTATTTTTCTCTCATTTTTTTGGGGCCTTCTCTTTTTTTATAATTCTTCACTTGAGACAATGCTCTAGAAAATGATGATCATCACGCTTCTATTTAGTTACAACTCAATGATTACAACTCGATACTAGAACAAAAGATGACTCTATATGAATGCCTCCGGCGGTGTACCGGGATATGCAATGGACCAAGAGTGACATGTATGAAAGAATTATGAATGGTGGCTTTGCCACAAATACTATGTCAACTACATGATCATGCTAAGCAATATGACAATGATGAATGTGTCATGATAAACGGAATGGTGGAAAGTTGCATGGCAATATATCTCAGAATGACTATGAAAATGCCATAATAGGTAGGTATGGTGGCTGTTTTGAGGAAGATATAAGGAGGTATATGCGAAAGAGCGTATCATATCACGGGGTTTGGATGCACCGGCAAAGTTTGCGCCAACTCTCAATGTGAGAAAGGGCAATGCACGGTATCGAAGATGCTAGCAAGGATGGAAGGGTGAGAGTGCGTATAATCCATGGAATCAACATTAGTCATAAAGGACTCACATACTTATTGCAAAAATCTACAAGTCATCAAAAACCTCGGCACTACGCGCATGCTCCTAGGGGGATAGATTGGTAGGAAAATACCATCGCTCGTCCCCTACCGCCACTCATAAGGAGGAGAATCAAATAACACCTCATGTTTCAAATTTGTTACATAACGTTTACCATACGTGCATGCTACGGGACTTGCAAACTTCAACACAAACATTTCTCAATTTCACAACTACTCAACTAGCACGACTTTGATATTATTACCCCCATATCTTAAAACAATCATCAAGCATCAAACTTCTCTTAGTATTCAAAACACTTATAAGAAAATTTTACTAATCCTGAATACCTAGCATATTAGGATTTTAAGCAAATTACCATGCTATTTAAGACTCTCAAAATAATCTAAGTGAAGCATGAGAGATCAATAGTTTCTATAAAACAAATCCACCACTGTGCTCTAAAAGATATAAGTGAAGTACTAGAGCAAAACTATATAACTCAAAAGATATAAGTGAAGCACATAGAGTATTATAGCAAATTCCAAATCATGTATGGCTCTCTCAAAAGGTGTGTACAGCAAGGATGATTGTGGTAAACTAAAAAGTAAAGACTCAAATCATATAAGACGCTCCAAGCAAGACACATATCATGTGGCGAATAAAAATATAGCTCCAAGTAAAGTTACCGATAGAAGTAGACGAAAGAGGGGATGCCTTCCGGGGAATCCACAAGATTTGTCTTTTAGGTGTCCTTAGATTATCTTGGGGGTGCCATGGGCATCCCCAAGCTTAGGCTCTTGCCAATCCTTGTTCCATAATCCATCAAATCTTTACCCAAAACTTGAAAACTTCACAACACAAAACTCAAAGTAGAAAATCTCGTGAGCTCCGTTAGCGAAAGAAAACAAAAGACCACTTCAAGGTACTGTAATGAACTCATTTTTTATTTATATTGGTGTTAAACCTACTGTATTCCAACTTCTCTATGGTTTATAAACTATTTTACTAGCCATAGATTCATCAAAATAAGCAAACAACACACCAAAAACAGAACAGTCTGGAGTAATCTGTAGCTAGCGCAAGATCTGGAACCCCAAAAATTCTAAAATAAATTCGTGGACGTGAGGAATTTATCTATTAATCATATTAAAAAACAATTAACTAAATATCACTTTCCAAATAAAAATGGCAGCAGTTCTCGTGAGCGCTAAAGTTTCTGTTTTTTACAGAAAGTGTAATAAGACTTTCCCCAAGTCTTCCCAACGGTTCTACTTGGCACAAACACTAATTAAACAAAAAAACACAACCAAAACAGAGGCTAGATAAATTATTTATTACTAAACAGGATCAAAAAGCCAGGAATACAAATAAAATTGGGTTGCCTTCCAACAAGCGCTATCGTTTAACGCCCCTAGCCAGGCATAACAAGCAAGGATAGATCTAGGTATTGCCATCTTTGGTAGGCAATCCATAATTGTATCTCATAATAGATTCATAAGGTAATTTAATTTTCTTTCTAGGAAAGTGTTCCATGCCTTTCTTTAATGGAAATTGGAATCTAATATTTCCTTCCTTAATATCAATAATTGCACCAATCATTCTAAGGAAAGGTCTACCAAGAATAATAGTACATGAAGGATAGCAATCTATATCAAGAACAATAAAATCTAAGGGCACATAATTCCTATTTTCAACAATAAGAACATCATTAATTTTTTCCATAGGTTTCTTAATAGTGGAATCCGCAAGGTGCAAGTTTAGAGAGCAATCATCAAAATCACGGAAACCTAACAAATCACACAAAGTCTTTGGAATCGTGGAAACACTAGCACCCAAATCACATAGAGCGTAGCATTAATGATCTTTAATTTTAATTTTAATAGTTGGTTCCCACTCATCATAGAGTTTCTAGGGATAGAAACTTCCAATTCAAGTTTTTCCTCATAAGATTGCATCAAGGCATCAACAATATGTTTAGTAAACGCTTTACTTTGACTATAAGCGTGAGGAGAATTTAGCACGGATTGCAACAAGGAAATACAATCAATCAAAGAGCAATTTTCATAGTTAAATTCCTTGAAATCCATAATAGTGAGTTTAGCAACATCTAAGGTTTAAATTTCTTCAATCCCACTTATCAATTTTAGCATCAAGATCAAAAAAATTCGGCATTCTTGGAACGCCTTCTAGGTAAAGGTGGATCATATTCAGTCCCATCATTATCAAGATTCATATTGCAAAACAAAGATTTAATAGGGTACACATCAATAACTTTTAGATCTTCATCTTCATTTTCATAGGAACTAGAAGAACACGCTCTTATAAAGGCATCTTTCTTAGCACGCATCCTAGCGGTTCTTTCTTTGCACTCATCAATGGAAATTCTCATGGCTTTGAGAGACTCATTGATATCATTCTTAGGTGGAATAGATCTAAGTTTCAAAGAATCAACATCAAGAGAAATTCTATCAACGTTCCTAGCCAACTCATCAATCTTAAGTAATTTTTCTTCAACCAAAGCATTGAAATTCTTTTACGGAGTAATAAATTCTTTAATATTAGATTCAAAATCAGAGGGCATATTATTATAATTTCCATAAGAATTGTTGTAGGAATTACCATAATTATTAGAGGGATTACTAGGATAGGGCCTAGGATTAAAATTTCCTCTATACGCGTTGTTACCAAAATTGTTCCCACCAACAAAATTCACATCCATAGATTCATTATTATTCTCAATCAAAGTAGACAAGGGAATATCATTAGGATTAGAAGAAACACTCTTACTAGCAAATAATTTCATAAGTTCATCCATCTTTCCACTCAAAACATTAATTTCTTCTATCGCATGCACCTTTTTATTAGTAGATCTTTCAGTATGCCATTGAGAATAATTAACAATAATATTATCTAGGAGTTTATTAGATTCTCCTAAAGTGATTTCCATAAAAGTGGCTCCCGCGGCCGAATCTAAAAAATTTCTAGAAGCAAAATTCAATCCGACATAAATTTTTTGTATAATCATCCACAAATTCAAACCATGAGTAGGACAATTACGTATCATTAGTTTCATTCTCTCCCAAGCTTGTGCAACATGTTCATGATCAAGTTGCTTAAAATTCATAATATCGTTTCTAAGAGAGATGATCTTAGCGGGAGGAAAATACTTAGAGATAAAAGCATCTTTGCACTTGTTCCATGAATCAATACTATTTTTAGGCAAAGACGAAAACCAAGCTTTAGCACGATCTCTAAGCGAAAAAGGGAATAGCTTCAATTTAACAATATCATTATCCACATCTTTCTTCTTTTGCATATCACATATATCAACGAAGCTATTTAGATGGGTAGCGGCATCTTCACTAGGAAGGCCGGAAAACGGATCTTTCATGACAAGATTCAGCAAAGCAGTATTAATTTCACAAGATTCAGCATCGGTAAGAGGAGCAATCGGAGTGCTAATAAAATCATCATTGTTGGTATTGGTGAAGTCACACAATTTAGTGTTATCTTGAGCCATCGTGACAAGCAAGCGAACTAACACACAAGCAAACAAAAAGCAAGTGGGCAAAAAGAGGAAAATAGAGAAAGAGAGGGAGGATAGAGAGAGAGGGGGGGCGAATAAAACGGCAAGGGTGAAGTGGGGGAGAGGAAAACGAGAGGCAAATGGCAAATAATGTAATGCGGGAGATAAGGGTATGTGATGGGAACTTGGTATATTGACTTTTGCGTAGACCTCCCCGGCAACGGCGCCAGAAATCCTTCTTGCTACCTCTTGAGCACTGCGTTGGTTTTCCCCGAAGAGGAAGGGATGATGCAGCAAAGTAGCGTAAGTATTTCCATCAGTTTTTGAGAACCAAGGTATCAATCCAGTAGGAGGCTACGCACCAGTCCCTCGTACCTGCACAAAACAAATGAATCCTCGCAACCAACGCGATAAGGGGTTGTCAATCCCTACACGACCACTTACGAGAGTGAGATCTGATAGATATGATAAGATAATATTTTTGGTATTTTTATGATAAAGATGCAAAGTAAAATAAAAGCAAAGGAAAAGCAAAGGAAATAACTAAGTATTGGGAGATTAATATGATGAAGATAGACCCGGGGGGCATAGGTTTCACTAGTGGCTTCTCTCGAGAGCATAAGTATTCTACGGTGGGTGAACAAATTACTGTTGAGCAATTGACAGAATTGAGCATAGTTATGAGAATATCTAGGTATGATCATGTATATAGGCATCATGTCCGAGACAAGTAGACCAACTCCTGCCTGGATCTACTACTATTACTCCACTCATCGACCTCTATCCAGCATGCATCTAGAGTATTAAGTTAATGAAAACAGAGTAACGCCTTAAGCAAGATGACATGATGTAGAGGGATAAACTCATGCAATATGATGAAAACCCCATCTTGTTATCCTCGATGGCAACAATACAATACGTGCCTTGCTGCCCCTACTGTCATTGGGAAAGGACACCGCAAGATTGAACCCAAAGCTAAGCACTTCTCCCATTGCAAGAAAGACCAATCTAGTAGGCCAAACCAAACTGATAATTCGAAGAGACTTGCAAAGATAACCAATCATACATAAAAGAATTCAGAGAAGATTCAAATACTGTTCATAGATAGACTTGATCATAAACCCACAATTCATCGGTCTCAACAAACACACCGCAAAAAGAAGATTACATCAAATAGATCTCCACAAGAGAGGGGGAGAACATTGTATTGAGATCCAAAAAGAGAGAAGAAGCCATCTAGCTAATAACTATGGACCCGTAGGTCTGAGGTGACGCAACAGGGGGACCACGAGGGTGTAGGGCGCGCCTGGGGGGGTAGGCGCGCCCCCTACCTCGTGGCCTCCTCTTTGGTGTCTTGACGTAGGGTCCAAGTCTCCTGGGTCTTGTTCGTTGAGAAAATCATGTTCCCGAAGGTTTCATTCTGTTTGGACTCCGTTTGATATTCCTTTTCTTCGAAACCCTAAAACAGGCAAAAACAGCAATTCTGGGCTGGGCCTCCGGTTAATAGGTTAGTCCCAAAAATAATATAAAAGTGGATAATAAAGCCCAATAATGTCCAAAACAGTAGATAATATAGCATGGAGCAATCAAAAATTATTGATACGTTGGAGACGTATCATGGAGCTTTCCCGTGTAAATAGTTTTGTTTCTTTTCTTTGGGGGTCAAGAGGAGAAGACCATAATGAAAATGTTGAGTGGCTCTCATGTGCATTATTGTTGATCAAAGAAAGAGCCCATATTACTGTGACGCCCGGATAATCTTGCTAAAATAATCCCACGCTAATCAAGCCACGTCATCCTGATTTCCGATGCTAAACGTCGTTAGTTCAAACCGCGACAAATTAAAATTTTAAATAAAGGCAAACGACAAAAGTTTTGAAATATTAAAACTAAATTGTTTGGGTTGTGCCAAATAATTCATAAGTAATTATGTTGGATAAATCACACTTTTATAAAATATTTAAATACTCTAAAATAATTAAAACAGTAGTTAAAGCAATTAAATAAATGCTTTCTAAATTGTAGAAATATTAAACTATTTTATTTTGAGGCCAAACTAATTGTGGCAGTAGCCTAACTAATAATGCTAATTTAGGGGCTGAGTTGATATATTATAAATAAATAAAAAACTGCATATAAAGTAAAACTAAAAGAAACGGGAAAATAGAAAGAAAAAGGAAAAGGTCAAACAAAAAAAAACATAAAAATAGAAACACCCACCCCCCCCCCACGCTGGGCCGAGCGGCCCAGCTG